>NW_011887742.1:2154837-2198501 GCF_000806365.1 Fopius arisanus | reverse complement strand
ATAATCGTTTGTACCTTCGCGACTCTGACTCTACAGACATGTACAATCAGTTTACTTGATTGTACATTCAAGTACTCAATGAGTACAATCCAAGCCAACAAAAAAAAGTTAGATTTTTCAAACTTCGATGCCAACTTCACATAGCTAGATGAATTAGAATTTCAGGTACATGTTTTTTGCTGGATGTATATTCTTGCGATTAGTTAAGATTTTTGGGAGATGAAATTTCAGTTCTCAGTTTATTTAGGGTAATTCTATATTTGCCAATTCGTCATATCGCTGAATTCTCAATATATTGAGAATTCAGTTATGTTTCACTTGAATTTTCAGGATGAATACGCGGTGAGAATGTTCAATTATTCATTCGAAAATGAATTATGATTTAACACGAAAACCCAATTTTCTTGAATTCTTCAGATAAATGAGATGCTTAATTGAAAATTCAACAAAAAAAAATAGTATATTTTGGTTTATTCCATGCAAAATGATAACCCCGAATTTTCCGAGTATGAAATTCATTAATTCACCGTATTTCTCGTTTGATGCGGGTAAATATTCCCCCCCAACACGACATAAAACGGTTTTCAAATAGAATAAAAAAACATTTGATAATCGGATGATCTCGTGCGAGGTACGACGAATAAATTGAAAAGAAAAAAAGCCCCCGGGTTTCATCAGCACGTATCCACCGAAATCCACGTCTAATCCATTGGCAAATGAAAAATTCAGGCCAAACAACGTGAGTTTATTGTGCGAGTAACCCCATAAAAAACAAGTAACGGAAAAACTTGCAAAAACCAGCGAGAAGTGACGGAAAAACAGATTACTAAGGTTGCGCTTTTTGGAACGCCAACCTCGGTCAGATAATACATTATTCCCTTCCAGGGATGACCCAGGGATGTCAGGAGGGTACATGAGTTAAAATACCGTATCCGCGAATGTTAGATAAAACGAGGAGAATATACGCTACCACAGAAATACTTCTCTTTCTCGTGGCTGCGATTGCCGCGAATTCAGGGCGGCCAAACTTTGACTAGAAAAACTTTGCCCGGGAATATGAGCGACGAGGGTGGATTGCGCTAAAAGAAAAAGAAGTGAAAAAAAAAAGGCGGGGTAAAGGAATATGTACTGAGGAATGAGCGAGAAGGAAAGAAGCGGAAAAGGGAGGAGAGGGTTTCGTGGCCGGTGGCTTACATCGTGCCGTATGAAATATGCATGTACAAGGTTAGGAGTGCAATTTTCGCGAAAAACGGCCGTATGAAAAGTTGGCACCCGACAAGCCGGTTAAGGGAATAAAAAGAAATGTCTCAGTGGAATGAGAATCCGGGGAATGATATCACTTGACGATTATTTTACGCCCGCGGAATTCAATCGTCTTGGAGCAAATGGACATCAATCTGTTTGTCATTTAAAAATAAAAATATTTGACCAGTCCACTTGAAAACCATCTGACCAGAATATTTTCCGCGAATTTTTCCGATAAATAACTCATAAAGTTCAATCGTTAGAAATATCGCAAACTGGTTAAAGTTGTCGCCAACTTTTTCTCATTGCCATTCACAATTAAAGAGACCCCCCCCACCCCGAGACTGAAACAACCCGGTGAGAACGAGAAATAAAAGAAAAAAATAGACATCGAACCTGAAATAAAGTTAGTGAGTCCACTGACCCGACTGAACCCGAGGAATAGCAAATTTGTATGCGACAGGTACCTTGAAGTCATGCGCATGTGAATGTGTTCAGAACTCGAAATATCTACAATATTAATGCAAATGCAGAGGTCAAAGTTGGGTGTCATGACGTGATAATCTCATCTAGAATTGCCACTCGTCAGGTTTTATTCCCGCCTCATCCCCCCCAAAACGTCAGATGGAGGAAAAATATCCCGATGCCTTATTCTCCACTATTTTTACCCCCTCTTAAATCATCCGTAAAAGTCTCGTGTACGAGGAAATGTGTCCAAATGCTCATCCATGTGAGAAGCTTCTTCCGGGCTCGGGGTATTTACACTCGATTGGACTTCACCGAGAAAAGAAAAATTATCAAGATTGCATGTGCTTGAGCACAAGACGTTTTCACCCGGTACTTTGGCTGGAAAAAGCTCTGTACACATCGATAGCCACCCCTTGATTAATCTATGCACTCGACTGCAGTCACTGGGGAGATTGTGCTTGATAAATAAACACCAATGTATGGTTGTGACAGCAGTGGAGTTTTATTCCCATGCATCTGCTCAGACGTACAGTATGAAAGCACGCGAGATAATAATTAAAAGCCTCCAATTATTCATTCACCAATCCAAGAATAAAAATCATAATTTAACGCAGATATCCAGCCACTTGGTGGATCTAATTTTTATATCAATTGGTATCTATGAAATTAATCCAGGTACACCCTAAAAATTGCAGTGAGAGAACTAGAATGTTTTTAATTAAAATTTTTCAACCGACTTAATGACAAAATTCCAGTAAAAAAGTGCTATCGTATATGCCGTAACCCTCGGCCATGGAAACAGCCTCATAACTTGTGAATATCCCTCGGTACTTCCCATAACCCTCAACCCTCACCGATAACTCGAAATAGTTCCCGATAAATGCTTTATCGAGGACAAAAAAAAAATCTATAACTATTCGTTGAAACCTTAACGGCCAAGTCTGAATTACCGCATGACGATAGGCGTCGACCTAGTGCACTCAATTTATCCGGGGATTTTTCCACCCCTCGGCGAGAATTTCCCCGAATTTGTGCCGCCCTTTGGGGGACGGGGCTATTTCAACCCCCTTCCCATTCAACTTCGTTAAACGATATTGCCAATATGGAATAGTGAGAATTAAATGGAGCGCAACGATACGACGAAGATTCTTCGGCGTGAGTGCACATGATCCAATTCTACCCCATGGCTTTTTCCATATGCCCCGATACAACTCGCTCTCTTTATTATCAAAACATGTCGTTTATTGTTTCTGCTCAGTGGCTTGTCAATTCCTGTCTCTGTCAGTCGTCCCTTTTGATTGAAAAATTTGGTTTAATCTCGGGAAATATGTGGGTAAAAGAAAATTGTAATCGGAATATTTTTTCGAAATTTTACCAAAATTCGTGGAAAAAAATTCTTTTTTCTCTCTCGATTCAATTCAATTTTTTTGGACTGATGGAGAGGTCCGCTATTCAGAACTCACGAGTTTTCTCGAAAATTTTCACAAAAAAATGATTTTCGAAAAAAATTTATTTTCATCGATTTTCGAAAAAAAAATTATTTTCAACGATTTTCGAAAAAAAAATTATTTTCATCTCTCAATTGAATTCAATTTTTTTTTTTGGACTGATGGAGAGGTTCGCTATTCAGAACTCTTGAGTTTTCCCGAAAATTTTCACAAAAAAATGATTTTCGAAAACAATTTATTTTCATCGATTTTCGAAAAAAAAAATGATTTTCAACGATTTTCGAAAAAAAATTATTTTCATCTCTCAATTGAATTCAATTTTTTTCAGGCCTGATGGAGAGGTCCGCTACTCAGAACTCACGAGTTTTCCCGAGAATTTTCACAAAAAAATTTATCTTAATAAAATTGATGAAAATTAATGAAATAATTATTGTCGATCAATTATTGATCACCCGTGATTGCTGAGTCCAGATGTAGATCATTGAAATAAATTTTCCACCCCCAAGGTTAATATTTCGGTACTTTGTTGTCCCCTGAATTGACAGAGCCGAATTGCGTAATTTATTAAGGGGATGAAAATGAATTTAACGGCTGATTATTCAGGGGGCATTGTTAGCAAGGATCCGAGTACCTCGCAAATGGAAATGAAAAGGATATTTGTAGACTACTGTTACATAACCCAGCAAGATGTAACTGTTCAACAGAAGCCCCTCGGATACTCCGTAAATTACGGCAATTCGTTTCGCACTGGTGTGACTCGTGTGTCATCTTTTGTCGTTTATCCGTAAAATTGAATTTGTCGTTGATAAATGGAATTCGCCATGACGAAAGGGAAAACGTATGAAAAGATCAAACGGTCTCGAAGGCGTGAAAAAAGGGAGACTATCAAAACATATTTATCTAGATCCAAAACCGAAAAACAAATCCTTCTGACAGAGGGAAAATACCCATCGATTTTCAACGTTTTGGATGATCTTTTCGTGAATATTCAAAAAATTCGTTCTTCACCTCGATAAAATTAACGAAACAGTGAAGAGTGAATGAATTATTAGACTTAGACGACAATGATCTACCCCTGGCGTCAATCCAAATGCTCTGTGGTCCGTGATCTGCGTATTTCCCTCTAATTTCACTCTCCAACTTTGTCGAGCAAGCAAGTTGAATCGAATACTCGTCACTCAACACTGAATTCGATAGGATTGACCCTCCCCCTCATTCGGAGGTTAAATTCCAATTACTTGAGTCAATATCCAGTTACCGATGGACATCCAAAGACAATCCGTTCACTCGGCACCGACAGGCCAGAGCAATCGACTGTTTGATTTCATTTTTTCCCCCGTAATTAGCCATTTTTTTCAATTAGAGAAAAATCTTCAACCGGCGAAATGGAAATAAATTCGGGAAACGTATTTGCACAAAGTGCCGGACGTGGTGTAAAAATTCGATAACAATTACCGGTTCACCGGGGCGCAACAGCCAACTCTTTATTTCACCCGAAAACAATGAGTGTAACGCTACAAAAGCCCGAGTTGCGGGTCAAATTCCACCCGCCAAAGGACTGCTATTTCTGCGCCTCAAAAGGCCCAACCAGACTACTACAATAATTTTCATCATGTTTTTTTAACCCCCTCCCAAAGGTCGTGCCCACTTCTCCAAATTGAAAATATTAAATCTGTAGGGAGGGGGAGGGTAATGAACTCGCGGACGCGCACCAATCACACAGCATGGGAAAATTAATTACGAGTTTACTCCGCGGAGAATTGATCGATGGATCTTCACTTTCATTTTCAGTATTTTGAAAAATACGTGATGATAAATTCGCAGATGAAATGGGAGCATCTGAACTGCGCAGAGGGAGATGTTGAGTAAATGCTATTACAAAATCGCGGCGGACTCTATTTTATGAACGGTAATGAAAGGTAATGCGGAAGGGCAATTGCAGTTCTATGAAAAGTACCTTGCGGTGATTATTTTTTTTACTCTCTCGCTAAAAAGAATTACATCCCTGGATTCAATACTTATCGTAGAAAACATGTAACTTTTCCGGGAAATTTTTTTCACGTGAAAAAAAAAAACAAGATAATCTCTTTTCACAAATTTTATGAGAATGTGTGACTCGAAGGGATTTGAGCTGAAGCCATTAGTTAGCGTTGAGTATTCAATGAAAATGAATGGAAATGAGGAAAATTCACACGACAAATATATTCAGGTGTGGAATATATTCGGTAGGTGATTAGTAAAATTTGGATGAATGCGACACCTCGTGCACCGCGTGGTGCATTGGCCCATCCTGGCTTTTCACACCGGAGTGTCACCCGATGTTGGCATTTGGTTACCAAACGGAATATGCGGGAAAACTCATTTGCCGGTTGTCACGATTCGAGTGCAGGCCGAAGCCCACGGAGGTAAATATAATTAACGGAGGGGAGGGAAAACAGTGGCAACCGCAATGGTTTCACCTAGCGATGGGTAGAGCAATCACGATCCATTGGAAAAGAGAAAGACGGAGTGAGGGTGCAGCCCCTTTCCTGTTTTGTCAGTGGTGAATTCAAACCAACACTTGCCTATTGCTGTTGGGGTTGAAAGGTCGACAAACACTCCAAAAAGTGATTGATAATTGAAATTTCGAAAATTCCCGAACCAATCAATAATTTCCCGAATATTTAAAGAGTTTGAAAAGAATCCTCTACCATTTCCCTGTCGAATTACTAATTTTCAAAATGAAACGAATTTTCCGATTAAGGAATCCTGTAAATTGGCAAACTGATTTGAAATAAATAAAATACGAGAATAAAGAGATGCAGCTTTGGGAATAGCGAGGAAAATGTGGCTGATTAATCTCATCAGCGCCCGATAATCGCATCCGCCAAAATTCCCCTGAAGAATGAATATTCCCGCTCTCGGAATGCCACAACTTCCGGCACTCGGACATCAAAAATAAATCCCAACCGAAACGGAAAACAGCATGAGAATCCCATTTACACCTCTTGCAACTTTGACTATTTCACGGTGTTCTAATTCCGCGCTAAAAAAAAGTTAACAAATAAAATTGACGATGCGAAAACGGAAAAAAAAATAAAAAAAAAGTTCTCCCGGCTTTCTCTCAGTGGCTTTTCAAACGAGCCGCACTGGTACTTAGTGCGCAAGGTTTGCTGATGCATTACTTTCTATTTTTCACTGGAGAATTCTGTGCACCGATAGTACAAGAGTTGTCGACAAGCGCAAAAATGAAGAAGAGGGTCATCAAAATGGTATATTACATCTCTCAAAGAGATAGAAAAAAAAAGAAGCATCAATGGAAAACTGAAATAAATTTTCCGCCTGCGCTCGACCAATTATTTATCCCATGAACTTGTTTGGCGTTTAACGTGAATGTAAGGGAGTTGGATGCTACGATGGAAAATTTACGGCTTCAACCGAAAAACTACCCAAGTGGTTCACTGTACAGACAACTATAAAACTCTTGACAAATGAAAAAAAAAAGAAGTAAATACCAGAGAAAAGTGAATCACAGGAAGCATTTAAAGTCGAGAAAAGGAGAGAAGAAAGCCATCGTTCCTTCGACTTTTTCACGAATTCAATTCTCTTTTCTTCAGCAACGAAATGTCATTCGTTTCTCCTTTTTTTTTTCAACCCAAAAGTTGCACGTAGGCTATAAGTTATCGGGTGCCATACCGTACACTTGTTACTTTGACATCTACTCATCCCTCTTTCTTGCTGGATTCCCATAAATCTCGTCAACATACCTGCAACAAAAAATTATTGTTTCTATTAGTTTCATCCTGTGATTGAATAAGTTGGAAATTGGATAAAATCAGTTATCGGTTATTCTCCCATAAATAATTGGCAGAAAAAAATTCGCCCTTGCAGAAATGATTTTTCAAACAATTGGAACAGTTTCAATGGCCAATTTATAACAAATGACCAGATAAAATTGATATTCAGTGAAAAATATCTTGGACTACGCTCAGTGCCCCGAAATTTCAATGTACAATAATTCGAAAACTTCCAGAACAATTCACTGATAATATTTCATGAACATCCGCTGAACCTGCGAGTGAAATAGCCTCAAAAGAATGAATACGAAAGCCCCACATGCGCTGTACCCTGTACACCCTGTAATACGTCTGTTGAATGGAATTTATGAAGGAAACTTTCCATCGTCCCCCCGAGAAACCAATAATTGCAACGATTAATCATTTTGTGAAACGTTGTAGGTGAATCCCCGATGAAGTTTCCTCAATTCTCCAAAAACTACTTGGCATACGTGAACTCTAAAGCCTGAGAATATACTGCACAAAAAGTGACTTTAATATATAACTTTTCTAAGTTGCACATCCAATAAACTCAAACAAAAAAAAATAGCATCACTCATCAATTTTTTATTGACAACTCAGAATCGGAAAAATGCTGGAGGCATGGGAAATATTTTCGGTAAAAAATTGAGGGCTTGTAAATATAAAGAATGAAAGAAAAACCTCATTCCCCCATTTCTTTCAACAACTCCAGAACACTTACTCGCTCCAATGGAGGAATAAGTAAGGAATATTGGCTGAAATAATGACCAACGCTTCGCGAATTGCTCTGCCCCTCCATTTTAAATGAATGTTTATCCAATATTTTCTCCCAACTTTCCTTTTCGACTTCTCCACATCGCATTGGCCCCCTAGATTTTCTTCTCCGTCCTCGTAAAAGAGAAAAACAGGAAAATAAAAAAAAAAAAACCACTTGTAAAAGCGCCTATTTCTCTTTCGGTATCGTCTTCCAATTAAGGAAGCTTCATCTGAAAGCGATGCTTTACTTTCTTTTATATTCTTTTTCCTTTGCCCTCTCTTCAGTCCCTGCAGAAGTGGATTCACCACTGGGTACTTGCTGATTCAAATGGCGAGTGCACTTTTTTTCAATTCGGTTAATTAAAAAGGCGACTGCTTAGCTAAATTGAATGACTTTTTGTTATTTCATTTGAAAATCGCAGTATTTCCCTAAACAATCGACTTCCATTTCAATTCTCCTCACCTAAATAAATACTCTCTCTATTTTCTTTAACTCCACATGAATTTTTTATTCCTCACTAAAAAAAGAGTCCTGATAAAATTTCAATTATCTCAATTATTTTCAGGGCTATTCGCAAAAAGTCAGTCTGATCTCCTTTCCCAGCGAAATGAAAATGTTTGCAGTATTTAATTAATAGTCCATTTTCTATCCGCAAATGGCAGACGTTTTCCCTGTTTTGAGGAGACGATTAAGAAATCCTAATTGCGGGTTGATAGCGTTATTTCGGGCTAGGATGCGACTAGCAAAATTCGCCTCGGGTCGAGCTTAAAGTTGGTGGTACTTTTTTTTCCCCCCTTCATTACAGATAACATCAGTAAACTGCGGTTCTCACGGAGACGAGAGTCGACTAGTTTTCACTGATGCTAGTTACCACGAAGAATCTTCTCTAAAGACTCCGTCGGGTGTTTACAAAGACGTTTATGCCGTTAATCGGCATCTTGTCATTACACTCGAGACACATTAGCCTCATTGAACTAACTCGAGTTCTTTCAAAGGGTTCTTAAGAAAATGACATTTTTTTTAAATCGACAATTCCCACTTGTCTCTTTACAAAACATTCTAGAAAAATTTTAAATAACCTTTCAATTAATTATACGTAATAGTCTTAGGGGAATAATTTAAAAAATGGAATACAGAGTGACATTTAAATAAAATAATTAGGGGAAATTTCCAAATATTCCACGGAAAACGATTTTTCCCAAAGACCCACGATAATTAATTATCACAATCCGGTCGGAGTTAGTAAAAGTTAAAAAAAATTAGTTCGAGTCTTCCGCGTTACGTAGATAATGCTCACCGGTGTGACGCAACGTCCGGCTAAAAAGTACTTAGAAGCATTAGAAAAATTTCACCTGCACACTGAATTATCCAGGTGTTGCGTGGGTGAGCACCAGAGCGCGACAACTAGACAACAACACTCTAAAAACCGACGACGCCATAAAAAAAAAGGGGAACCAATGGCTTAATTCATTGGCAAAATCGATCCCATTATCTGAACAAGACGATTCTCACAATTCCGGAGACCTGATCTCAATCTGTTCCAATTTATCCGTTAAAACTTCGCGCGCTACAGTCCTAATTATCCATGAATTATCAATGGACCTAGTTAATGATTAGTAAACGTGAGACAGGAGGGAATTTAGGGATTCTCGAGAAACGAGTATCTGGAATAAAAATGAAAAATAAAAATCTGGGGATAATCTTCACTTAGAGATGCGAGATTTCCACGAATAACTCTAGACCGTTCCGTTCTCCTACGAAGAGTACTGGAACCCTCCCCCTCCGATTTACATGGAACCACGGCTGTAACACTCATAAACACCCAAGCACGCACTTGGTAAACCGATTTACCACGACCTACCTATAAATTCCTCTAGTCAATAATTTTTTTATTACACCCTGGGAATAATAGTACAGTAGAATCACTCGGGAGGCATTAAAAAGTTGGAGACTCCTGGAGTTTTGTCCACAAAAGTTACGATTCATCACTTTCGTGGGAATGAAAAAGTTGGAAGAATATGAGAGAGGGGCATTGTTTGACAGGTCACAGAGAGGTGGGGGAGAGTAATTTATAGACAGTTGCTGGGACGAGGTCAGAAACTAAACGCTCAAGCACTAGTTGTATTTCCTCAACAACCGCTACGATCTAGCTTTAAAAAAAAAAAACCACCGCGATGACCTGAGCTGACAAGATTCCCAGAAGAGCCTTTCATCATTAAAAAATCATTAAAAAATATTAAGCATCATAAAAAATTAATCAACGCTAGCGAAAAAAAATCGAATTCGAGAATCTTAAAAAAATCAATTGATTCGTCAATGAACGATTCTCCCGAAATTTTATGTCTTCTTTTTGTTCAAAATCTCAAATTTTTTTAACTTGATATTTCCAGGGTAATTTTTCAATGGTGCAATGACTGAATTGTTTTAAAGAAATTGTTGCATTTAAATATGCATGGATTGGATTGAGGACACAACTCTCTAAAGAGAAGGTAGAATTAATAGACAAATAGATGACGGAGGTCAAAAGTTGTACCGCTCGTCACGCTTTCGGGACCGTTCCCCGGTGCAGGTGTCCGTCAGGTCGCACACCTTGCGTCCCCATTCCCCCATCCACCCAACCACCCACATGCCCCCCCCCCAGATTTTTCCACCCCTCCTCTACACCCTATTAGTATGCTTCAAGTGAAGTCCGTCCCCCTAGAGTCCTCTCGTTAATTCAATTACCAACTTTTCTTATTTACTTTGTTGTACCACGAGTGAAGCCCCACGGCCAGTTTAATTCGAAAAGCTGTCAAAAGTTGCCTGTAAATTTTTCATCACGCATAGCCGTGTTAGGGTTGGCAGAAGGTAAAACGATTACACCTGACAGCAAGTGCATTGAACCGAGCGTGTGCACAACCTTGGTACCGTCACGGTAGCTGAATCCTCCGTTTGTCAGGTGTAGACCAGACAAAACCAGACCACCGGTCTCATTGGCGTAGTTATGAAAATTACAGCGACTGAGAACCGAGGGAAAAGCTCAACTAAAAACTTGACTAAAAATAAACTTCATCCTACACTTTTCCCTGGAGGAAAATTCATTTCAAGAAGAGACTAGTAAACCGTCAAAAAAAATTCCGAGGAGAAGAAAAAACGGAAAATTATTAGATTATTGTGCCACAAGTGACGCATAGTATTTTCCCACGCACTGAGAAAAAAAAATCATTTACCAAATATATTTTCTTCCCATCAGTAAATCTGGCATTCGCAGTATAAATTTATTGTGGTTAGTAAATATTCTTGGCAAAAGAATTTTTTTTTTTAAATTGTGATTACGACACTCGTCCTCATATGAAAAATTCGAGATTATCGAACCCCTGGGTTCTGGAACAATTTTCGCACCGAGTGCGATAAAATCACATTTTACTGACATGCAAATGTGGAAGCGAGGGGAAAGAAAAAAATTGGGGAGAAGATTTATTTTTATTTTTCTCAAAGTTTTTGCGGTTTAGTCTGACGGGGGAATGAGAAGTCGAGGATGGAGGTGCACAGAGAGAGCCACCGCACGCGTCGCGCGCTGACCTGTTGCACGTTCTTTTGTGTCCGAGGGGCATAGCCAGCGAGAGTTGTATGCACTGTGGCTTCTGAATCGTTCCATACGGCCACTTATTCTCACCAGTGAAAACCACATGCACATACCGACTACTTTCGCGATTTTTTGCCAAAGAAATGCGCGCAAGAGATCTATCACTAAAAAAAAAAAAGACCACTGGCCTTTTGGCCAGATTTTTATCCCCTGAAATTCGACACCTACTGGTTCCACATTCTCACCCCATCATCCATTGATCATCTAATAAAAATGTCTAATAATAATATCAATTAACATCAATTAATATTAATTAGAGTTACAACCCAATTGCAAAAGAGAAGATTGTTAAAATATCAAGTTCTCAGAAGGAATAATTTTTTCTGGAAGTAAGAAATATCTCCTCACCGTTACTCCATTTTCCCCCCTCCATTAATTATTATTTCAACTTCTTGTTCGTCACAAGTTTGAGGTGAAAAACTGACAAGTCTTAATATTTCTCAGCGATTTCTTTTCTATCTCAATGAATGAAAAGAGACGACAGCCTGACACGTCTAGATTCCAATAGCCAAGTGTTTAAAGTCGGAATAAAGAGGCGAGAAGACCATGAAGTAACCTCTCTACCGCCCCCCCTCCCTCGCCGACCCCTTTCCGCCCCTTACTCCCCCTTGGGGTACATGGGCAAGTGTACATAAGCCCTCGAGTGAGGTTTTCATCGGGTCGTTAACTGGGATTCAGGTCGGACATTGCAGTTGAACAGTGAGGGAATCTCTCCATAAAGAAGAGTAAAAAGAAAAGAAAAAAAAATGCCATGCCAGTGTCTCTATGAATCCCTTGAAGCACAGCTATACGGTTAGAACCAATGAACTAGAAGTTGCAGCACAAAGTCGATCATAAAAAAAAGGAGAATTCCAACTGGCAACTATTTTTTATAGCCACGGATTTGTGATACACTATAATTTTCCTCTCGTCAGCGTCACATCCGCATTTATGAAATTCCCTTCATTATTTTATGGCACATTGTAATTGTTCAATCACTGGGATGCATTCTGTCAGGTGGAATTTTTCTCTTCTTCCGTCTGGCTAATTAAATTCTCCGTCACTGTTATTCCCGATTCGCTATAAATAATTCCTTCTTTCATAATAAATTCCCCCGGGATCTTATCGGATGTCGCGGAGGACTCAATTGCCACCGAGAATTTTAATATCATCAAGACGAAAAATGGGGGAATTGCGATGACGTGGGCATTGAGCAATTTCTGCACGCATGACAAATCAGCCAATTACACGCAATCGACGCTAAAATTATTCAACAGGCGAATTAAGGGGTGTGGCTGCACCACTCGTACAACTTTTATCAAAATCAACGACTCAAAATTTTTATGTTCTCAATTACGATAAGTAATTATCAAATTCCACTCTAATGACCACTTGTACTAATGATCCATCGACTATCAGGAATTCTTCCAGAAAAATAAACATTTTAATAATCCAAAACATTCGAAAATTCTTTTAAAAATTCCTCACTCTCCCCTCGCGATGCAAAATGTGAGACTGTAATTTTCCCTTAAGTGCGCGGTACACACCCCTTTTCAACAGAAAAACGAAAAACAACCCTCAGTAAAAAGAATAGGATTTACGCAATGCGCATCTGGAATGACGTAACGGGAAAAACCGTCAGCCATGTCTATCCGGAGAAATGAGAGGAGAGAGAAATGAGTGAAATGTGTGCTAGTGAAGGATCGAGGAAGAAACGAGATTGTATACGTTATATACCGACAACTCGATCACTGGGAATCGCAGTCTGTCATCTTTATAGTGGACTCATTTACCCTTCCATTCACTCCCCCAATACCCCCCCACACCCACCCCCTCACCACCGCACGCCCTCTATCTCTCTCCGATCAAATTTAACGACCTCTATTTATTTTTCTGATTATTCTCCCCGAAGCTACTTCACACACTCATAAAAACGAGCGAAAGAAGAAAGTCAATTATTCCAACGTCGGAAAGAGATCAAATCATTTGTTATTAGAAAAAAAGTTAAATAAACTTTCGCCAATGCGTGATAATCCACGATTCGTGAGATTAATTAAAATAAATCTTAAGAGAAATGAATAAAAAAATTCCTCAATGTCTTCATTGCAATAAATTCAATTGCCAACGAAAAATCCCTGACGATGAAATCATTTCCTGCAATTACGGAATTACAGTAATGAAAACCCTAAGTTATTCACGTTTATTTCCCCGAAAAATATTAAAAAATAAAAACTAAGTAATTTCTTCGCTCAGTGTGCGTGCTCTGGTGTTATTACCCGCCAAGAATAAAGAACATCCATTACAATTTCATGTATTCATAGGTACATAACGACATGTCCCTTTATCGAGTGCGCAACTCCCGTGTTTTCAGGGCAGTATATGTTTATATATATATTTTTTTTCAATGCTCAAAATTCTCGTCGTTATGGCATTTAAGTGCACGTGAGGAGTGATTTTCTCCAACGGAAAATTGCGGGTCTCCAGTATAAAGATGGCCTGCGTTTATTATTACGGGCTATACGTGACGCCGTGAATGGATGCGTTTATTTTATTCTCTTTATCTCGAGCAAGAGTATCTCATTGCAGAAGCGATTTATTTTCACAATAATTCAGAGTGGAGGGGATTGAGGTAGCTTCATGAATGATAGTACCTCGAGATTTGCTGACGATTGGATGTGATTTTTATCCACTTCCTTGCCAACACTCGTGCCAACTCCATCGATTTGTCGTGGCAGAGATAACTCGAAATGAAGATAAAACACGATTTTTTTTTCTTAAATCGGGGTCGACGAGAATCATGTAAATAACCGGTGGCTCACGTATTTGATTTTCTGTGGAATGTCCAACAGTGAAGATGAGTTTATCCCGTCGTAGGGATTGGATCGAGAAGAGAATGCGCCTGTGTAACCGATTTTTATCCCGACTTTCTTCACCTTCGCGAAACGAAATAACTCGATTTTAATTAGACTCTGGAATTCCTCAAAAGATTTCACATGAGCAATTGCATTCGTCCCTTTTTTCCACTTGAAATCGTAATTCCTAGCGATTCGATCGAAATTCTCCGACAGCTATCGATTTAATTTCACTCGATAAGTGACGCGAATGCCTCGTCATTTCGACGAACAATATCACCAGAATAATCTCATCGTTATCTTCAACCTCTTCAACTGAGTAACTCGATCCACCAGTTCACCCACATCAACACCTCATTTTTTTTTATGGCGTGTCAATGAGTGCATTACGTCATTTTACGTCTTTCTCACGTGTTGCAACGATATCCAGGGCACCGCGAGTATTACAATTATTTTTCTAACGAACAAATCGTAAAAAGAAAAATGTTACGACTTATGTTTTTTCATGAATTTTTTTTTTAAAAGCTCTCGCATTAATTAACAAACGAACGAAAGCCGATTTTTATACAGACTCCAATCCAACAAATGTGTCATTGAAATTGTTTGAAGTTTACTCTCCAGTAAAATGTAACGAGCCCAATCCCCCCAATTTCAAAACGAGCAATCTCAACCCGTAGAATTTGTCGGATTGCTCGAGGTCTCCTGCATAAGGAATACGAATGGAATGACAAGAGGGCTTTCCTAAAGGGGTTGGAAGGCAGTGGCTGAGTCAACCCACGAGGATTTCACCAAAGTCCTGTGGTACGAGAATGGGAGAGGGTATAAAGTGGAACAAAGAGAGAATGGCAGTTGATGCGCGACACGGTAACTCCACTCCCTTTACCACCCCCAAAAGCCCACCCCACCCCACCGACCAAAAAAGCGTTGTTATTCAGTCCACGACTGAGGACCGAGGGCTTGACTCTTATGTGAGAGAAGCAAACGCCTGTATTTCCCTCACCAAGACCTTTCATCTCTGGTGAGAGTGAGAAAGGGCACGTCGGGATGAAGCCACAGTTGATGGTTAATGGTGTAGAGGGAGTCACCAGGGTCGTTGATCGAGAAATTCCGGAAATCGATTCCACCATTAGGAACCCCCCCATCCCCATACCGACACCCACTGCCGATCCACTTGAATTTAAAAAAAAAAATAGAGAAAAAACTACCCAATGACGTACTGCGAATTTTAAACGAGCCATTTCTCACGGAACTCCTCACCCTACCACCCTACCACCCTACCACCCCCTCAACCCCTTCATTTATTATTAACCAGACATTTCTTTCAATAGTTCGGGGACAAGTTGGAAGGACCGAGAGCAAAGTTGGGTGTATGCAACTTGTTTTTTTTTTTTATGCTGAATAGTTTTTCGAGCTTTCGGCAACAAAAACCCTCACTGACAAGACTGCTGGTTTTTGGCCAAAGTTGGACGGATGTTGCTTCGAAACAAATACGAGAGCTTTGTCATGGCAGACGTCTGAGTTTGAGTTCTCAGAGATTATTTGAGTGAAAATACCATGCACCACTTTATTTCATATGCCGAGAGCAATCCATTGCTATTGATATTGATTAATCAATCAACTTATTAAATTGACGTACTTTTTCAGATTAATTATCCGCGGGTACAAAAAAATTGTAATCGGAATATTTTTTCCAAATTTTCAAAAAATTTTCCGAAAATTTTTCCAGCAATGTTTTGAAAATTTGAAAAAAATATTCCGATTACAATTTTTTTTTTACCCGCCCCAATGAATATCTATATTCCAGTAAATTCCAAAAATACTTGTTACACAGATTCTTCAATTATTAAATCCAATTCCTCTATTTTCACTCGATAATCAACCGATTCTCAATTAGCGCCAATTATATCAATTTTTTACGATACCCACTATTGAATTATTGATAACAAATAAAAAATAGAATTAAAACGCTTTTGTAATAATCAATTAATCCGTTATTTCCGTGGATGTAGCCAAATCCCCGTGACAACGAACGAGACATGGCTTTATCCGGTCGATGACGCTAACCCCAAGGATTCATGAACATCCATTAATCACCGATGGAGGCATAACGGGGTGGTACCTAACAATCGATCATACACGAAAATATAATCGTCGTGGTGTACGATCTAGGCGTGGTACTGACGATTGTTCTGGTATTATGTTGAATCATAGAGTACCGTCTAGGAGAGATACGGCTTTGTACCGGTGAATCCAATTCGAGGGGGATCACGAGGAGAGAAGCGGTTACTCGTCGAACCGGTCAAACAGGTTACCCTCCACGTACCTAAGGGAAAGCCACTCTTTTACTCCGTTAACATCCTCTTCCTCCTCGTGGCCCCCCCTCATCTACATCTCTCTCTTTTCATCTCAATGTTATCAGGTGTTCACGCTCTTTCTTTACTCCATTATTTTTATCCCCTCACCATCCCCTCCTCTCCCCCCACCGCACCTCTAGATTTTCTCACTTCAATATTTCTCTCTGTTCCATTTTTTATTGCAAACTTTTTATTTTCCTCACTCATTCGACATTCTTGAAAAATTTTCAACAAATTTCAGGGATCATTTTATATCACGAGTTTCAAGTCAATTTCATTTTCAATCAATCCCATAATTCGATTAAATTGAATTTTTTCGGGAAACCATAATTGATTTTTCAGGGAATTATCAGAATATTCAATTAATTGTTTTATTAATGAGGAATTGCAGAAGTTTTTCAAAAATAAATTTCTCAATGTGAAAAAGCGTTAAGTGTAATTTTCATATCGTTATTAACTGGAATTGGAATTGAATTTTTTATTGATATTGAATTAAAAAAATGCAATACAACAGATCCTGGTAGAAAATATCCTAGACTCAAGTGGATTTTTTCTCGTTACAAAGGAATGAGGAAAATAGTTTCCGCGTGATTCAATGTAATTAGTGTTCCCCTTTTTCCCATCCGTCGACGTTTTTTTTTCGTCTTTCTCTGGCTTCTAGGAGGTTTGAGTCACCGGATTGCGAAACCCGAGACCGAGGCCCTCTTAAAACTTACGATCGATTCTTTCGTGAACGCTGACCTTATACGTCAGCCATTTTTCATTTATTTTTTTTATATTTCTGCATTATGCTGTAGTCGACATAAATATGAATACCCCACACCTCCGGGTCTTTGTTTTCGTTGGGTAACGGATAAGAGTATTAAGAATGGCTAGGTGAGAGCCGTTAGTTCGAGTGCGCGTACTTGGGTAATGAGAGGCCCGCGATTTTGTCGAGGTTTCAGTGATAGTTATTCTGAAACTACCTACGTGACTGATAATTGCAGTGACTTCATTGTGCGATTATATCTCGCGTTGAAATATTAATGCCAAGGGCAATTCTCATTTTTCGAGGGCAGAAAAATTTAACGCATCGAGTCAAAAATGCGGGGAATTCAAAATTTTTGACAGTATGTCGCGAATTGGTTATCTCAGATAATACAGGTAACTTCAGAAAAAAATACGAGCATTCTTGAGAGAAAATTCCAATAAAAATTCCCCACAAAAACACATAAAATGTATGAATAATTACGTAAAAATTCTTGAACATAATTATTCATGGAATTCCTATTCGATTTCTCAGTTTCAATGGCAGACCTAAAAATTTACTGAAAATTTCAGATTTCTTTTATAATTCTATATAGAATTTCCCTGAAAATTCTCGCTTGAAGGTAAAACTTTCCGTCATTTTTCTTGAATATTTCTCTCAACTGAGAAATGGAATAAACGATAAAATATGGAAAACAATGGCCATGAAACTGATCCCGTCCATCAATGGCTTTGCCCACGTCCATCATTACACTTTCTTTGTTCCCATATATTCTCTTTCTTGGCATTCGTTCCACTCTGATGTTCAAGACGGAGTTCGACGGCTCGTTAACCCACCGGATCGCCGGAAACCGTTCCCTCTTCGGGTTTATCTTTCCCCACCCTAACAATCTGGATAGACCAACAAGTACAACTGGTGCACGAGAATTATTACCAACGAGGAGTTGAGAATATTTTTCAACCAAGGCAATACAGACATTCGACCTCGCGAATATATCCTCTCGAGCGGATAGACCCCGAGATGGGAGAAAGGATCTTCGAGTGGGAGAAATCAGTCGAGGTCATCCAGACTACCCAGAGTCCATATTGATCACTACATTTTGCGAAAAAAAAAATACCTATAAATATATTAGAAAAGCCGCGGAATAAAAGATAAATTTTCTATTTCAATTTCTACAACAGCTATTGAGTAATTATTTCCGATATCTTGTCATTTCTTATTTTTTGGTAATTTCTGAAAAATCGTGAATCGATTGACAAACGAGAAAATATCGGAATTAATTATTTGAGCCTATGGAATATTTCTGTAAATGACTAACCAAAATGGGATTAAATGACATTTTTTCAAACTCACTTTTTGAAGCGGAAAAAATTGACTTTTAATTTTTTATTTGACCTTTTGTTGTGTCTATTCTCAAGAGAAAATAAGTTGAAAAAGCCGAGAACAAGGAAAAACAGAAACACGACCTGTGAAGTAGGGAAACAACGTGAAAGTTAGTGTATACATCGAGGAGAAATATTTTTTTTTATTCAACCCCTGTCTATTTTCTTTGGCATACACCGAGTGTCAAAACTAGTTTCACCGACAACTTCATCCCCTTCCCTTGCGATTCCCAGGGATCAGGCTAATAAAAATATGAACGATGATGGAATGCCGATTTATCGATGGAGATCACGTATACAGCAGTCGATTGGAATTTAAGTTATATATTATCCCCTCTCCCAGGCATGCAATAGCACTACATATCACCATATATATAGCACCATATATACCCTACACAACATTACAAAAAAAAATTTCAAAGTAAAATTGCGCATTTAAAACAATTTTTCATTTAATTAAAAAAAAAAACTTGAGTAAAAAAAATTGAATTATTTTGATTAAATTAATTCAATCAATTTTATTTTTACTGGATATTTTTGAATTTGGGATTTGAAGAGATTTTTTAAGAAAAATTAAATTCACCGGCTGGGAAATAAAAAACTGAAAAATACAGTTTTAAATGTTGAAAAATTCCTAGATATTTATCAATACATGGAGAGGTCTATTAATATCAGTGATAAAATCGTTCTGAATCGCTAGTGGTGTATCAGCCTCGAGACTCCATAGGCCGAGGCGATTCCACATGAAGAGACCGAGAACGTGCGTTGAATAAAGGAATAACTATCTATGCAATGTGGTGTCGTAATAGGTAACAGTATTACTCATTAAATCCTGTACGAACAGAGAATACCGAGTTATTACTCTCGAAAAGCCAATGGACAAAATAAAAAAGCCCGCAGAAGTTAAAGGTCTACAACTCATCAACTGTCAATTGAAATAAAAAAATATCCACTTTAGCCAGAGAAAACTCGTGTAAAACCATTCTATTATTTAGTGTTAATTATCCCCGATTATGCTTCGTTAAAAGTTTTCCGTAAACGAGTCCTGAGAGTACCGGTGATTTTTCCTCTCAGGTACCTAAAAAGGTATCCCTTCGACTGGTTGGAATGAGTCTCAACGGTCCAGAAGTCATATTTTTTCTCCCTAATGCGCTTTCACCCAGGATGAAAAGAAAAAAAAATGGGAAGACAGAGAGGGGGGAGGAGTGAAAAAAAAAATAAGGAAAGTTGTCCGTAGGATACGAAGAAAAGACGTCCAAGAAAAATGGTGATTATACGTTCGGTTTGAGAAGAAACAGGAACCGAAAAAAAATCATAATCATCCTGATGAAAATGACCATTCGAGGATAATCCCAGTAATGGCGATCATCTCTACAAGAAATTTCACCTAGCAACGATTTTTAATACTGCTAAATGCTCAACAGTTCTTATTGCACGTGAGGCATTAGGTGGTTATTACTTTCTCATAAGTAGAACACGGGAAAATACGATTGTGCATTAATTCCCTGGAGGAAATAATGATGACGGAGACTAATTTAGTACCGTTGGAGATTATTAGAAAATAGTGCCTCTTTTACGCGTTGTGGCTTTTCAAAAAAGAATCTCTTCTGATGAATTATTTATTATTACCGTTTAAAATACCGTGAAATGAGCCATCACTGTCCCATAATATTCACCAGTAAATCATCAATAAGTAATTAATTTTCCCCCATAATTATTGACCGAAGGGGTAAAGGTGATATAACTAACGCGTTTGTTTTCGAGATATCTCGGAATCTGAGAGAGTCAGAAAAATTTTTGTAGATACCTTTCTTGTAGCTCTCATTGCACTCTTCAAATGAGGTCATGAGAAAATTTTTCTTATCTCCCTTGAATTCAAAGATATTCTTCGATAATGGGATAGAGAAAAAGTTGACGAGTTACGATTTAATTGTTTGAAGTTAAATTTAAGATTTTTTTTTTGATTATCCATTTAGATGGGTAAAAAGGGATTTAAAAAATTATTCCAAATCAAGTGAATAAGAAAAAACTGACGTAATGATCAAAGATACTTGGGATTCTTAAGGCACTCGCACGTTTCACCTCAAGGTTGCGAATTACACTCACCTAACGGTCACCAGAAACAACCAGAACTCATAAAATCCCACCGGGATATGCACCGGTAATACTAAGTACCCGTACAGAGCAAAAAAAATGTCACAAAAATTACCATGAAAAATGGTGTAAAAATTATTTATTCCGTAAAAACAGCAACTCGTTCGGTGAAAATTGCATTCCAACTGAGTAAAACTCGGCGAATAAAACCGAAACATTTATCTTCCCCCGCCCCACAAATTTTCGCGAATTTCCTAAATATACGATGAAAATACTAATCTCGGCCCCGGATTACGCGAGTTGTCGCGCAATTTTCGCAAAAAATTCTCCGACGCTCCCCTTGGCAATCCCAATAACGACAAAAAGATAAAAAAAAAAATACCTATCGGACTGATTACGAATGACTGACAGAATTCCTCCGATAATTCGAAATTCCCCAGTATTGTGCGACAGTAGAGAATAACGAAAGGAGGAAGAATTAAAAAAAGAATAATCGCCAGGAGAATTTGTTCGTCTATTGACTCGCGACAACTTTTACGAGTTGCACTTGGATAAATAACCCGACATAGCAAAAACAATAAACTGGTGTACGTAGATGGCAGGTAATGACATGCCATTTTTCACCCAACGACACCCTATCCTCTTTTCAATTTCCTCCCACCTCTTCCACCCCCACCCTAACCGTGAGAAAAATAAATAACGGAGAATCTATATCCGCGGGAGGTAAAGATGAGCTGAAAAATCTTGGCGATATTACATTTATATTGAAGTTAAAAGAGAGAAAAGTATACAGAAGAGATAGACCGGAATCCCAGTGGCTTCTCCCTTCAGGCAGAGTGAATAAAACGAGTGAAAATAAAACCAAGTGGTACGGTAGACGAAAATATTGCAGAAGAGGAGTAAAAAGATATAAAAAAATAAATAAATAAATAAAAATAAACGTGACATACGTGTGGGAGGATGTGGGATCGTGGATATATATTCTCGGCTTTTTCTGGGGTAAGGAGACATACAACGAGAGTAACAACATCGATTCCCTCCCTCTTCGACTCTCCTAACCCCTCCATTCCTCTCTCCCTCCCCCTCACCACTTGTGATATACCGATATACATATCTTTGACGGTAGCCCGGGGTACATAAACGTGTTTCACCCTGGATGGTAACAATACGCAGGGTTTGAGGAGACGGAAAACTTGCTGAGATAACCTGAATTTATTGGTGTGATAAGGTGTTGGAGTGTAAATACTTCATAAAATTCGGGCTGAGGGATATGAGTCATTCAGCTGATTGCAACTGATAAGCAGAAATAATTCATCAATTTTTTTTCGAGAATTGAGAGAGAGAAAAAAAATTCGGGGAATATAGGGGTAGACAATTTTCTTCCCCTCATTTGAGGAGTAAAATGGAACTTTCCGTGTAGCTCCGGCGAAAAATAATTCTATTATATATTTATTATATTTATCCTCGTCAACCAATGAAAACGTTGAAAATTCAGAATGAACTAATTTTTAATACATTTACCCCAGCGTTCCCTAGTTATCTGATTTTAAACAAAAAAAATACTCGTTATCCGATTATCACACTAATTTTATTCCGATAACAAGATGTTTGTTTCATTTTTTTTTTCGAAATATATATTGAGCGATACGAATCACAAAAGAGAGTAAAATAAAATTGAAAAGTGGAGCGAAAAATCGCCAACAGATGAAATCCATGAATTGTCAATGAATTATTTACATGCAGTAATTCGAAATTCAATTGAATTGACGGGCATTCGATGCTTAACAGGAATAAATGGAATTGTTTTGACGCTCGTAAACGAGTAGAGCCATAACGTTGTAAATCGTGCACTCGAGTACACGATAGTATCGGATTGTTTGGTAAACTCATTGGTTACTATCGAAACCGTAAGTGGGTATAGATTCCCCGGCCATTGACTGCACAACTAGCCCCTCATACATATATTTTTATAGGAATTCCTTCTTCCCAAAAGACCCACTCCATAAAAATCTCGACATCTCAATTTTTTATCCTATCACAAAAAAAAAAAAAAATACTATTGAATTGATCGGGAGATTAATGCACTTATGAAAGCGTCAAACTCTTCAACTTCAAAAAGATGAGAAGGAAAAAATGAAACTAATGAATTTTTTGACGAGCAACTTTCCCCCGTCGGCATTTCCCCTTTAATCATTCGGAATCCTGTTGCATCCGGTCAACCCGGGGCAAGACTAGACCAAGAGCAAACACCGTAGCACATTTAAATGAATAAGAATAAAGAATATGAATAAATAATCTAGGCATTCCAATCGTTTGACTATCGTCCATCAAATGACTCAGTTTCAAAAATAGAAAATTGTTGGTTAACACAACCTCGACCGGGGAAATGAATCGTAATTTGCCATGCAAATGTGATACAGTAAAGAAGGGGAATGAGTGAGGAAAAAAAGTTGGAGAAAGAGTGGAGAGAGAAAAATTCAAGAGTGCTTTATTTTATTCGCGCGGAAACGAGCACGCGTGCCTATTTTTTTCTTCACTTTACTAGATTTTATTTTTTCCTTTTTTTACCGCCCTCTCATCGATTGCTGTACGTGTGTCGTCCGCATTTACGTTTTGTTTTCCCCTGGGGGTGAAAGAGAATTCACTTTATCGAGTTTAGTATGAGGTGCTACATAACGGTATTCCACACATGGAAAATGGAAAACTGATGAAAAGCCCCTTTTTATTGTGAGAAAAAATTATAATCTGCCCATTCCATCCTTCGCCGTGATTTTCTACTGCTTCATTTCCTATTCTTTATTCTCCAATAATTTTCTCCGAGGAATAATCATCATTTTTACTAATCATTCTAGAAGAGTTGAAGCCAAATTAATTTTCCAGTCGCGTCAAAAATCGATTGATCGGAGGAAACCGTCGATTTTAAAGGAAAACATCAAGAGGCATTTTTCCCCCGAAATTTAATCAGCTACAAAAAAAGTCTCTTAATGTTTCCGCCTGGAATCCATATTTCTCGAGATAAATTGGTAATTAAGAAGAATATCTTGTTACTTCAATTTGAAATCAAGTTGTCATGACGAAAAAGTGACAAAAAATTCCCCAGACCTCCAAAAGGTTGAATTTCCTCGGATTTCAATCATTTAAACCCTTGAAATATAAAAAAAAATCCATCCACTACAAAAGAGGCACTTTATCGTGCCTTTGAAGTCCTCGAGTGGTGAAAAGCATTTTCGATCCATTATGTTCTCCAATCCCGGAGATTAATCGAGTGCATAGTCAGTCTGGGTCAACTTTAATCATCATCCCTAGACGAGGTAGAAAGAAAAAAATGCCCGACGGAGCCGATCAACTCCCAGAGAATTTGGAGGAAAAAAGGGCGGGTGTATCGACACCGCGCCCCTCCCAAGACGTAATTTGAGAAATTTTTACCTTTCATGCAGGAAAGGCAGGATAGATGGCCTAGCGCCCAGAGACAAGAATACCTGGCCAACCTGTTTCTCAAAAAGGAGATAAAAAGTTAAAAAACCTGTCGAGACGGCAGACAATGCGTGAAGCACCTGCATTTGTGCCGGTCAACGTCCCCCGAGGGGCTTTTTTATTTATCTTTTTTTTTTCAACTCAAAGCCAACCCTAATCCCCATGTCAAAGGGAGAGTGAGGCAAAGACCCCGATTAATATTACTTCCCCCATGACATCTTGACGTAACGAAAAACACATAATCCTGAAGATGCTCTCACATTTGAATTTCACTCGTCGGACCCCATCGAGAAATATATAGGGAATCCCCAGATAAAACAGACAATTAAAGATTATTTCATTCGTAATTGTTAACATTTTTCTATGTCCAAACAATCACGAATGAATAAATTAAGAATTTAGAAATGTATTCAGTCGATTTATAGACTTCCAACATGAATTCTCCAAAATTGTCTAATAATAAATTTCTCACGTCATTAAATATTAAAAAAATAACTCTTTCATATCTTTCAAAATAAATTTCGTCGCAACTTTGAATTCCACGAACGTTTTCCGGGATAAATAATTGAATATTCAGTTTATGAATAAAATTTATAGGAAATGTCCAATTACGTTTCACAAAGAAAATTATTTCCTCCTCGGGATTGAAGTGCCCTAGAATATTCCTCGATGTCGGTAGAAATGAAAAGGTCAAAGAGGGACACAAATCGACCACGAGACCCTCAACTTCGTCTATTACGTTAACCCGGGTATTGGCCAGTGTCAGGTGTGTTTCGTTGCCCTCAAAATCCCCCTTAAAACCTTCTTAAATTTCCGGGTACGATATAATTGGTCCCATCCCGACCCTCATGACCGAACAGGTGCTATACATTTTCCAGTTTTCCTAATTATTCCGGAGCATTTCATCTCAGAGGAGGAAGTTGTACCCATCTATTCCAACTATCTCCATCGATTCATAATGAACAGCAGATGAAAGAAAAACCATTGACTGAATTCAATACAAACTCAAGCGATACTTTTTATTCAGTGAGAGTTATTTACTTCTTGCTATTTACTCCGGATTAAGGGACTATTCCAACGAGACACAACTGGATTGAATTGGCTTTTTCATCCAGATCACTGCATACCGATGAGAATAATAAGTGAATGTTGAAGTTGGAATTCAAGTACGGGAACAAGAAAAATATAGGATCCGACGACAGAAAGAGGGAAATGAAAACAGAATCGAATGAACTGTAAACGAACGACGAGAAATTATCTGATGAGGTCAGAATGAGAACGTAATAATCCCGTTGAGGGTCAGGAATTAACTGTCGAGTTTATTTTGTCGGAGACTAGGTTTTCGATTTAAAGCTAGTAATTGAAATACGTGGAACGAGGGATTCATGCCCCAGTGACTGGTACACCATTCAAACTTTATGTTTTTAGTTGAACGTTTTATTGGCGAGACTCAAAATCCCATTGCACCTCTGTTTTTCTCGGACAAATAGTTTACATTTACTCCATTTATATCAATAGATAAAATGAAACCATTTAATAACAGAAATTCATGGAAAATTGGGAAAATTCACGCAGCAAGTCACTGCGATGAAAATCAAAGATTAATTATTCATTTAATTTAATCAACAGCTCTCGTTATACACCTGAATTACAGCTGAGTGATTTAATCATTTAATTAATTAATGTTCTTTTTTTTGCAATTAATTAAAAAATCAAATCTGAATTCCGTAACCAAGAGATAGCGTAAGTCGATGACTAATCCTCAAGGTATCGACAATTATCTCCCGATCCGATACCAAAATTCTTGTAAAAATCTTTTTCGTAGATTTCCTTTTCCTCCGCAAAAAATATTCCCCCGAAAATTTCGCTGTCTACGAATTTTTTCAATTATGAATTTCCAAAAATTTGTAACAAGTCGAAGAAAAATAAAACATATCTTTTCCCTGCGTTTATCTCAATCGCTAAATCGCACTTGGCAAAGAATGTCGGGGCGTCTCTGGTCGGATATCGCAAGTGAGTGTAACCATACCTGCGACCTAATTACCCTCCCCCCTCCTCTCAACGTACCCTAATATACACATGTGTAATGCATACACGTTTAAACAGCTGCAGGTTGCATCTGAGGTGGTATTAGTTGTGTGTATATTATGCATGTGCGTACAGAGCTGTAATTATTACATGTTGAGCCGCATGCGGTGGGGGGTTGAGTGGATGGTTAGGGGGAGTGAGGGGTGATTAGGGGGTGAGAATGTCGACCTGTCGTGTGTATCGGACGATCGATTTCATACGTGTAATAACGAATGGATCGACTGCTGAGCTTCCCACGGTGAATTATTTTATCGGGAAGGTCTCCATTATTTTTATTGTGTCGAAATTGAGTACTACTACGTGTTGAAAGTGTGCAATTTGTGCGTTCAATTGTACTGGAGATAAGATATTATTCCGGTTATTGTCAGTCATTTGTAATGGATGTATTTGGGTACCGGACAATTTTTTTTTTGAGTTAGAACGGAGTGACCCGGAGTTGTTCAATTTTGTTTGGGAGAAACTGGGTCTTGGGGTCATGGAAAATACACTTGGGATTTTATGGCGAATTTGACTCGTTATTTATCGGTCTCAATTGGATTTATCGCGAGTAGTTAACAACCTCGAGGCGGTCCTTGCTCCGATAATTCTACTTGCCTCAATCTGTCGCTGAATAATAATTTATCTAAAAATTCAATTTTCCAAGCCTGTCATTTATAAGATCAAAATTATCTATACGACAAAAAAAAGTACATTGCGTTTCGGAAAAATGTTATTTTCCTCGCCCGAAAATAAAAAATCCTCCCCTAGACCGAGTTGATTTTTTTCTTTACTTTTTCCAAAACTAAAACACTGAACGAGCTATCGCCCCATAACCTGACGGCTGAATATTGAAATATTCCTCCAGAACAAAGGGAAATCACGGAATATCGATATCGACAGGATGAATAAGATGAGGAATCCTTTTCGAGTGAGAAAACGAAGATAAGTCCCTGAGCGTAACACAAAAGCCACGGTCATTGACCGAGAGCTGCCGGTGGAAGGTTGAAAACTGGCCAGGGCAAAACCAAGAACCTTCATCTCTCTTCGTCTTAGCCGTTGGACACGGCCTATTCTGCTTTCCTTTCTCCTCAAGGCTTCCACCATCGGCTATACCTTCGCCTCTTGCCACGTCATACCCGTTGTACTTATATCCTCCCTCTTTCCACCCACCTCGTCTCTTTGTACAATCGTCTTGTGGTAGTCTCTTTCAGTTTTCGTGTTTTAGTGGAGAAAATACAACAGGGGGTGCCAGGGGGATGTGGATTCATCGGCAAGTCGGGGGGGGGGATGGCTGGGGGAGGGGATATTGCTGCACTTGACATGAAGTACGGTTAAATTGAAGGGACGCTCATACTGAATGGACAAAAGGCAACGAAATATTATGGGGAAACCGTTGGTCCACCAATGAAACCGTAGATTGGGTTTTTATTTTGAATTTCCGGGATATTGCTCCGACCGTAAAAACCAGGTGAATGGAAGTTTCAACAAAATTATTCATCTGTTGAGTTGGAAATGGAAGAATTGATAATGGAATTTTTTTTTTCGGCTGGTCCCTTTGTTGAATATGAAATTGTTCATTTTTGTTTTCCTCTACTATTGATCGATGTGGAGTTATTCGTCATTCTTTGTGGGAGGCTATTCGATTTTTTGTTGATCCTAATTGAAATGTCTGATAATAAATATTGAAATAGATAAACTAATGAGGGATTGCTCAATCCATTGGTTGCAAGTCCATAGGGTAAATGATATGAAAAAATTCTCGGGAGCTAGCTTTTTTTCTCAGTGAAAAACCTCAACACTTCCGCAAAAATTTCCAATTATATTGTTAATATTCCTCGTAACAATCGCGACTCATCCCAATTGATTCACGTGATGTGTCACTTAAAAATGAATCAACGAGTGTTATTACGTATTCGAGAGGTCCATTGATGTCTCATCACGACTGACTATAACATTTTTTTTCCCTCTCCAACGAAATAAAACAACTTCGAGTGAACATTGAAAAATTCTCCCAGGCGTTGCATCACCCCCTCATACTTATCCACGTCTTCACTCTACCGTGAGAGACACTCAAGGTGAATATGCAACTTGAATAAAACTTTGTCCCCTCGCAAAGCGAAAGGAGAACGTAAATGTAACCCCAAGTTACTTAGTAAATTAACCACCACAGGACAGCAAAAAATCCGAAAAATTTCCGCCTAGCAAAGTAATTTCCAGGAGAAATGCCCACAAACTGTGGCAATCGCTGATCCTCAACCGAAGAATTTACTATCATTTAATTACCTCGGCCTCTTCGACAAAAGTCGAATAACTTCCAGCTAATTAATTTCCCCTGGTTTACCTCCTCAATTAGTTACCCTCGAGTTTCTCTCCAGCGCAGTCTCAGTATTTTAAATATATTTTAATCACCAACTGAAATGATCAGTACTTTCGACAATTTCCTGAGATTTCATTGTTTCGATACTCTCCCCAAGTCCTTGTAAACGAGCAATTATTTTCCCCCACGAAAAAAAAACCCAAAGTGAATGAATTCATCAATGAAAAAAATTATCGAAAATTACGCACGGATAACAATTGAGTAATTACACCTGTCGCCGTTGAATTTTTTAACGATACCGAGACAATTGAGAGTTTCACAGAGAATACCCACCGACTAATTTTCCCGAGTTAAAACATCCCAGTTATTTAGTAGGACAGCTGTTACACTCACTGATTTAACAAATACCGTTCATCGAGATTATTCGCCATAAAAATGAAAATTCTCACGACAAGAATATCTTCGTCACAATAACGACGAGAAACACGATTCCCGATGAATCAGCTCATTAACTAAAACAATAAACTATTGATTAGTCCCCAATACTGTAGATGGGAGCGGCTAAGAGTCCGTGTTATTCCTATCGAAATACGTCAGTTAATTACCAGTTTTCATATCAATGATTTCAATAGACAACACGTCATTATCCACGATAATCACCGTAACAGAGACTGTCATGCGCTTAGAATTGCCCAGATAAAATTAATATGGAGATTCTATCCAGTATTTTCCTTCTCCCGTCAATTATCCACGTGAAATGATTGCTGAATTTTCGGTGCGACATAAATCATTATCATTCGTTATTCAGGTCATAGTAAATTACATGTTGTGCTCACTTCATTCCTCCATTAACAGAAAAAATAAAAGAGAAAACAGATGCCGATATAATCGACAATATTTTATCTTGAGTGAAAATCCCAATAGATACCTCCACTCCCTGAAATTTCAAGTCCATATCTTTCAGAAATATCACACGTTAATTCCTTTTCGATTTACTCCCGAAATAAACTCCATAACTGTCAAGACCTCCGATAATCCGACGTTGGAATTCCAAACGTAAATTTCCATTAGGAATAACAAAATCCCTACCTACAGAACCTCTTCGCAATTCCTCAATTCCTCTCTCGCCAGTCTACAAAACCACTTTTTCCAATTATCGATCGCCAACATGGCATCACCATTTCAGTAAAAAACAAATGCCGAAACACCGGTCGTCGAGTTCGACCTCCAACCCTTCATTACATCGCATTATTTTCCTTTTTCCCTCTCCCCCCAAGCCCTATTTTCCCAAGTCACTCCTCCCGCCGAGCGCCATTACGAAAAAAAATGAAAAAACAACAACAATAAAAAAAGGCTTACCTTGTGCAGAAACAGCGACAACGACGAAGAAGCAGCTCCACAGGATCATCTTGGCGTTTCCCCTGAGTCGTTCCATATTTTCCTCACTTCACTAACAAAATCACTTCAATCTCCAGAATACTAAACCAAAAATTGCACACAAATACCGCGGAAACTCGTACTCGCTTCCAAACAAAGGAAAATCAAACCCACAAGTGGGCGATATCACGACGCGTTCAACGTAAAAAAAAACTTGTTTCACACAGTAATTAAATTGTACGATAACGACACGTTAGAAACGTTGAAAATTATTGTCGAATAAAAAAAATCAGTCAACTTAGCCGCTTGATAACCGTCTCGATAGGTCGACGCGCGAACACTGTCTGCCGCGCGTTTTGCTTTCGAGCGGCTTCGTGACAGTTCGTCGCGCCACCCGAGGATTACCGAGCAAGCGAACGCGGCCGATGATCCTTCCTCCCCTCCCCTAATCGTTCCGTTGCGATTATCGATACTTAACTGCCCCCTGGATCGTCCAAGTTGATATTTATTTTCACTGTTGACGTGTCGATCGTTATTTTTCTTGAATAATCTATTCGAACCTTACTACCAGAAATACGGTATTGTTGACGATTTTATTGAATTCCCTCATTGTGTTTAATTTCTCTGTTCGTCCCGATCTAATCCACCTGTTGCTTATGATCAACCGACATGTTGTGATCAATATTATTTATTTTTTCACACATAATATACTTGAGATATTTTTAGATTAAAAATGTCGGGATAACATTAAGGTTCGAATTTTTGCTGCCGAGACGTGCATTCTTTGTAACTCAAAATTTATTTACATATTTTTGAGGAATTCTAATGGATTGAGTTATACAATAAAATTTGTTTCCCATATATTTGTTAATAACAAAGTATATTAAATCTCGAATTATGAAATATAATCGATTTTATGGCGGAATATCTCGTTACTTATTTTCGACACATAGTTAACTATTAATTTTTACCTTTTCATCAATATTAGAGTTCAGCTCGGATAAATGCATATATAATTAAATTATCCTCGTGTAACTTGTTATTATTTTTATTTGTTATTGTAATGAATATTATTATTGTAATATCTCTGAATTTCACTCGAATGAAAAAATGATTGTCAAAAACAATGACGTAAAACCGAAATTCAAGGGTCCCCTCATAATTCTCCCCACCAATTGAGACTTATCTCTGATAAAACGGTTTCTCCATCGGTCTATCCCCTCGTCGAGTGTCTCATACGTGGTGGAAGTTGCGTAGTCTCACAGCGTGTCCGCCAGTCACAACTTGAACGCTGACGTGTAACATTCCCCAGAGGTACAAAATCCAACATACCCCGAGGTATTTCATTAATTTGTGAATTAAAAATCCGTAGTTTCACACCGGCAACTTGTCATTGTTGATCTATAAGATGTGGCGAGCCCTGTGGATGATCCTAGCCCTAGCCCTGGCCCTGGCCCCTGCCTCAGCAGATTCTGACGTTGATGACGCCAGTGTTGAGGTAGATCCTAGTGAAAATATTGACGTCAATATCCCGGGGATCGATAAAAAGCTGCCGACTCCTGGGGAACTCCTCAAGATGCTGGACTCGATGGACCTGTCTGAAGAGGAGAAACAGAATATTCGGGAGAATATAATGAAAAGTGCAGAGAGTCTTGATGATGTCGTCAAGGGATCTGGATCTGGATTCCTCTATCAGGCACTGGTGCTTCTCTCTCTGCTCAGTGTTCTGGCACTGATTTTCGGTTAGTCTACTCCCAGCATATGGCATTCTCTTGGAAATTCAAGGAATTTTCAGGGATTGTTTCATTAAATTTTAGGTCAACTCACCGGCGATTGAATTTCATTTGTCATTATTTAAATTGAATACTAGATTTTATTGAGGTGATATTTGGTGATTTTTTTTAGAAGAGTCCTTGGTAATGAGAGGGATTTTTTTTTCAGGATTCTTCGGGTACAAGCTATACAAGAGTCTCGTCGACAAGGAAATCAAACGCGAGATGAAGAGGAAGCAGAGGGAAATGAAAAAGAGGAAGTGAGCCTCTCTTGTTAATTTAATTTTAGAAAATATTTTTATACGTTTGGTGAGACAATCAAAAAGACTCTTGTTTTGTATAGTGAGAATTTTCCGATGATTAAATGACTTGTTATAATGAATAAATTCGGCGTTTGTGTATTTTTTTCCTCCACCTATTCCCAGAAAACGGTTTAATTATCTCCCCAAATTTTTATCGTTATTTTTATTCATCACGTCTTCGCGTATCGCTCGAAATTTAATATAAAGCAGTAGGATATTCTTCTCTGCCAACGATAACTAATTTCTCCCTTTTTCATTTTTTCACTGAGCTCTGGGCAGTCTCACGTATCGATACAGTGGGGGTTAAAACTTTTTAATGAAAATTGTTGAACCGGATATTAAAATCCCCCCTGTTCTGAAATATCGACGAAGACTTCTGTCTCCATTTTCTCTTTTTTCTCAAAGAAGGGGATGTGAGGATTACATAACCGGACGAATTTTCACTCAAAATTAACTGTCAAAATAAGGTTTTCCACAGATAATAATTAATTCGAAAGTTAGTGATGCAGTTTGACTACTTTGTGGTGGAGTTTTGAGACATGTAGGGATGGGATTATAATTAACACGATGTCAGTGGAGTCTGTCAGGCTTCCAACTTGCTGGATTGTACTCCTGTTAAGCGTTATCAGGAGGTATTCTTATCAGAAATACCCATATGTAGAAATTATTCATTCATACCGGATTAATTTTACTCCCTTCACATCAAAATCTGATGAGCGTCTCCTCCAAGATATGTTCGATTAAATTATTTAAACCTAACGTCGGAAATTTCAAATATCCCGAGACATAACCGAACTCGTTACACGAATACAAATTAAATTATTCAAGACCCGACATTTTTTTATAGGCAACAGACATCGAAGTTTGAATAACAAATCTCATTTGGAGACTCAATGTTAATTAAACAAACGGTCGTGCAGTGCCTGTGAATATTTCAGCATTTTTTATCCAACTTCTTATCAACTCGGAATTATCAAAAATTAAGATAATTGATATGACTTTAAAACCGAGGGGAAAATTTAACGAATTTAAAACGACAACCAACTTATTCCACGGTGAATCGATATCCCAAACTCTCTTAGAACAATTGCACCTCCATCGATGGCTGTTCAAAGTTTAATTGTACCCTTATCCGATGGTTATAATTGCCAGCAAACTTCTACTTGTCCTCTCCCTTTTCCCCCAACCGCAATCACTTCAGTAGAACACATTAGTTGCCTACGTGTTGGATTTGGTGGCACCAATTTGCATTCGTCGATTCTAACGATGGGTTATCCAGGAATATGAACAACTCACGGTTCCTCCAGAGACTTTATTCAATTAATCAAGGGTACGGAATTCAATGGATAATACAAGTTGATGGAAAAATTCAAGCGATATATACAATAATATTGACCTGACGATTCTGCGATTAGAAATATTTACACCAAATGTACGATGGATAATGAAAAAGTTACAATTGGAATTATTACTTTCAGGTCTTCCGGGGAATAAAATCCATCAGTGAAGTTAGAGATTGAATTTTCAACATGATAAATGTCAAATTAACGAAGACAAATGATATTGCGAAGGAATGTTCCTCACAACTCCACTGTTGGATTAAATTTCAATTTCGATGGTAATTTTTCTGTTAAAAAATATTTCCACGTTATCGATAAATGCATTGAGTACATGGCACTCAGTTATCAGTGCAATAAACACCCTCTCCAGTGGTAATAAATCTACTTAGATATTGAACACCAGGACAACAGTTTTCTCCTAGGATCTCGATCAATAACTGATCAAGGATTGAGACACCAGTTCTATTTCACACGTTTCTGCTGCCTCTGTCTATAAATATCGTTGACAGGTGGTGGTGGTAGATCCTCATCCTCACTGTCTTCACCTCCGAGACGTGTCCTTCGCCGTTTCGAGCCAATAGATGAACCGTCATTACTCTCGTCCACGATCCAGTGAACGGATTTAGCCAGATCGAACAGCTTCGTGTCGCAGCCATTATCAGCAACAGGTAGAGGAGCTAAATTCATTGGAGTAAAGGATCAAAGATAATTCGTGAATTTTTTACAATCACTTGGTCTTCACGGAGAAAAGGAATTACTCCTGCCGAGCGAATGGGACTTTTTACTACGGAATCGATATAAATATTTTCACGTGTGGATATTTTTTGTGGCCAATAAAATGAGGAAAGTAATTTATCTCCTGGATAATTTGAGTCTCACCGTGATCGGGCAGCTGTATCCTACTGAACACATCCATTAGCAAATCAACCGCAACAAATGGCCCTCTGAAACAACCTGGAGGGGGCAACATGGTGCACAGTTGTGCTGCTGCAGGTGGCAATGGAAATGATCCCCCTGTAAATTATGGGGAATTGATCGAAACATCAATAAATTGAGTTGGAATAAAATAAATAATTAATAGTTCGCTGTAATAATGAATAAATGCCCTATGATGATTACATTTTCTCTCAGTCATTCAATTTTATCGCCTCACCTGACACTTAAATGAAAATAATTTCTACAGTGAAAATAAAAAATTGATAATTAATATATTCACCTGGTACGGGGTGCTCTCCAGGCAGTGGATTGACTTTTGGCTTGAATGGAATCATCTGCGAGAGATCAGGCCTTGGCAATGCTGCTATAACTTCCTCAGTGTCCTGGTTACGTGGTGATACACCCTGAGTGCTCCTACCTATACTCGAAACATCGATATAACCTATTGATTTCAATTCCACTGCTGAGCAAGGATATAAATCCAAAAATTTATATCTGTCGACTAGTTGAGCAGTCTCTTTTCCCTCGAACTCCTTGATCTTCTCCAAAACAGCACTTCTTCGTTTCTCCACTTTGACAATACTAGCGAGATCTCCGATATTCGATTCGAACTCGAGAAATCGATTCCAAATGTCCACCGATTTCTCAGGCTCCAAACTCCCAGACGATAGCACACGTTCGAACAAGACTCTCGTATTATTATCCTCATTGAGATGTGACAGATAATCAATGTAACAGAGAATGTACTCGGGATTGTCCGCGAATTTTTTCAAGCCAAGTTCAAAAATACGAAACGCAATGTTCTTGTCTTTGGTGCAGTAGTACTCCATCAGTGCAGCTGCTACGTACACGTGATGTCTGCAGCGTGTGTCTTCTCTTGCACGTTTGAAAACTGTTCGAGCTGATTTTATTCCCTCGGCTCTCCTGGCAAATTTCATGTACTGGACATAAGCCAGGGTGGGATCGATGTCCGATATATCGAGAAATTTCTGGTAAATCTGGTGGACTTTCTCGTACTTGACTCGTCCCTCCTCGAAATCGGCGTGCGCAAAGTAGAGGAGCATATTTTTAGCCAGGAGAGTGCTGGTGGCACGCTCGAACATCGTCGCTGCCTCGTCACTCAAGTTCTTCGATGCATTCACGTCTCCCTTCTCCGTCAGAATTTTTGAGGAGAGCTCCAGGAAGTGCGCTGCCTGGTGCCAAACAGCTGGGTGATGTCCCAGGCACAGAAGACATTGCTCTATCGCAAACATTACTCTTTTTGCCACTAGGGATGTGTCCTCTGTTCTCAACGGATTACTCCGCTCCCAGGCGATGTATTTTTTCCACAGTTCCACCTGTAAAATCACAGCCCTCCCTTTTCATTTCCCGCATAACTCAAAAATGATGGAACATCAAAAATCAATTCTCATTAAAAATCATTCTAATTGAGACAAGTGAATTTTTCTCGAGGCCGGTTCTTAGGGAATATCTTGAAATGAAAAATGGTATTCCCATGAAAATTGTACTTATCGTAATTTACCACTTCACTACAAAAATCGTAAGAATAAGAACGAGAGAATCGGAATAAAAGGGAAAATTCTGGATTACAGTAAATTACAAGTATTTTGGTGATTTTTCCTTGGTATTTGTTTGAAAAAATATTCTTCGACATTTAATGTTTTATTATTGGGATTAAAAAAAATCTGAGATCAGTTCTTTGGAGACCTGGAAAAAATGACAAATCATATTTTGTGAAGAATTCCATCAACGGGTTGAAAAAATTTCATTTTTGGACATGACAAACGGGAAAAATTATTGATCGCTCCTTTATTAACTTCGATATGCGAATGTCATCGTTTCAATTACTTGTTTAACTTCTTCGGGATGACCAGTCGGTGGAACACTGGGTGCACTCCTGTTGAGTCCCCTTGTGACAGCTTCCAACTCCTTAGCAACACGTCTGGCATTCATGTAATCCCGAGATCTTTCTATCGCCATTTTCTCAGCGATTATTGGATTGATATTTTGTTCAAACGCCATGTAGTCCTTCCACAATTGTTCCATATTAACCATAGGATTTATAACACCACGCTGATACACCTGCGAAAACCAAGTAATTAATCATGGAATTACTACTGCAATGAGTGATTGCCCTACCTTTCGCACTGCACTGATTTTTTGATTCTCAGCATAAGAGCCCACAGCCTCGACACTTTTCAAAAATGAAACATAATCATTCCAAATACTGTACGAGTGAATGTCCATTCCAATTTTGTCTAGCGCAAAATCATACGCCTGAGCCATTTTCTCCCTAAAATTACAAATTACCTCATTATCTCATTTAAATTATTCCATGCAGCAGCGAAGGGGTGAGATTATATCGATTTATCTAGAAAAACCTATTTGAGAAGAAATATGAAAAAATGAAAAATTAAATTATCTATTGCGGATTTAATCAGTTAGAAAAAAATTTCCTCAACTTTTTCACCTGAAATGAATATTATAGGAGGAAATCGGTAATCGAAGAACATGGAAAATTTTATTTATTGCACATTTTATTTAAAGCCTTCGCTGCTGAATGATATTTTATTAATCACCCAGAACACTTACTTGTACGTGGCCAAACTGGACTTGGTTTCTTTAACGTACGACAGATACAATTTCCACAATTCAATATTGAGAATTTTCATGAGGCACCTTTGGAAAAGCTGTCACAACAGAAAATAACACGGTACAACATCATTGGATTAATTTGCCGAAATAATTAATCTCTCGTCGTGGGTCTGATTGCCACAGTAACCACTCATTACAATAATCCCTTACTTACCAGAGGCAAGTTCAAGATTACAAATCGTAATCACAGAATAGTTCAAAAGAAGAAAGCAGAAATTCATCAATAATTTATTCATCATAATAATTCGCATACATTTGTACCTGATACTAATCAATACGTGAGGTGATGCAGGTTAAATAATAATGCCACAAGAAGCATTGATAAATAATTTATTAAACACATAATTTACGATCGACGGAGAATGAAGAGCCCCACAGAAATAAAAAAAATTGTTCTTTATTTGTGAATGTGGGGGTGGGAGGGTGACCTGATTGGGGATCAGAGATCCCTACTGCATTGTTTAATTAAAAAAATAGACAACCACACGAGGCAGCATAAAGTGAGGATTTAACTGTCACAATATACTACCTCTGAATAATTTCGAGTTGTGAAAATCGGTTGTTGTGGATTTAATTAGACATTTAATTGGAAAACCTGACAAGTTTTCAACGTCAAATAATTTCTATCCCTTTTCTCAACAATTTCAATGTCTATCTTGATCTCAATTATTTATCTCGGAAAAGATATCAACAATGTCCACATAACCAGTTGCAGGAAGGAATATAAGGCGTATGCATTCAGAAAGTTCTCTTCCATGAGGATTTTATTAATAATAATAACCTTCATTTAACTCCAGTTGTATTTTGACGAATGACAAAATCTCCAGGAAAAGAACCTCCCAAATGTTTTGAGAAAACAGTAATCAATTAATGAAATAAGTGGCTCTTTGATGAAGTCAAATTGTTTTTATTCACCTTACAAAGACTGTAAAGTGGTCAAAAATATTCATCACATAGTTATGGATGCACCATTTTGTTAGTAATTATCTTTGGAGTTACTCCATTGTGTGGAATCTACAACTAATTTGGGATATCCTAGAATATTTCACTGTACCTTGTTCAATAAAAGTTGGACGAATTCTCCAAGTATCGAGAGGTAAACAGTAATCATCATTAGAAAATGATTTCAACTCTGATTGAACAACGAGTCATCTGTACACGCAACACCAATTACATTGGTAATTATAATATGATAATTAACATACCTTCTCCACTTTTTCAAAGTTGCGCATTTTCATCTGGAATAATCAGAGAAATAAATCGATAGTTAATTGAAATTTCAATGATTTCTTGTGGCTCAATAAACGAATTACTCGGTGAAAATTTTTTGTGCGGGTGATAATTACCTCTTGCTCAATGTAAATCTTCCAATATCTCCCAGCTGAGGGGAAAACCGTGACGAGTTTCTCGAATATAGGTCTCACTTCTGGAATTGGTCTGTTCTGAGCCTCTCTTATAAGGATGCTCCATGCCTCCAGGTCGAAGGGCGATTCGTCCACGGTCTTCTGAGCCCTCTGGAGTTTTTCATTGCCCCAGTCCTGCAATTGAATTAAATTCTGATGTAAAGCCCAAAAAATCGACTCGCTCTCCAGTCAAGACTTCCAGAAATATTTTTAATTCTACGATAGATCTCGAAATTTTTGTCAGAATCTTTTTTGTGGAACAAAATAACAGCAACAACAAATTTTCATAAGTCATTATGAATAATTCGCAATCTCTTAGATTCTGTACAATAAAAATATTTAATTCATATTAAATTCGAGAACTCCAAACTGGCCTTCAAGTCCAGAAGATACTTTTCTTGGAGGTTAAGTCTACAACTCTCTCAACAATTTTCCGATCACCAAAAAAATCGTCTGAAACGTCGAAAAAATCCTCAATACAAACAAAACGATTAAAAAACCAGAGAATTAACTTACGAATAGTATTTTGTCATCAGCCATGTCTCCCATCAATTACCCAACCTCTGAAAACGTATCTGGAATCACACGAACTTATATAATTGGAAAATAATAATAAAAAAAAAATGAACTCTTCAAAATCTCAAAATCAATGACATATCCCAGTAATATTCAACCACCGTAAACCAAATTTCTTAAAATTCGCATGTGCATTCTACGAATTTATCGTCGAAATACTCCAAAAAAAATTGTCGAGTGAATGAATGGCGACTGTTACCCTCCCCCCGATGCAACCCCCTCGGAAGAGGGCGTCAGCTGTGACTTCCCCTGGAAAAAATCCTAGGGTTGTGCATCTTCTCGACAATTATTCCCTGGGGAAAGGCATTCCAGCAATGTTGCGTCAAAAAAACTTGTTTAATCAAAGTTCTCCATAAAGTTTCACCCACCTGACTGATCATCAGTGTAAAAAATCACGTATAATTACAAAATAATAAACAAAGTTGCCACAATGACGACTGCGTTGTACCTGGAGCATTATTTGGACAGTGAGTATATGAGTGTTTTGGAGATTTCATTGCAACAATGCTCACTATTTTCACTGCATCAGGGAAATTGCGCCAAAAGGCTTCATTGATCGGTCATTGTTTATCAGCATTGAATGACTGACGGTGGGAGCCAATCACATCCTCTGGCTTAATTATTTTTCATAATTAAACCATTTTTATCGGGGACCAGAATTAGGATTGTTCGACAAACTCCATAAATTGAAATATTTTCTTGACATTTTCCTACTTTTATAATTTTCGACAAAAAAATAATCTTCATATTTTCTTCTACAATGAATTTTGTTTTATATTTGAAAGATTTGAGAGACCCGACAATTTTTCAACTCAATGACTTCATTGAATTTTTAAAATTAGGTCTCGAGCATTTGCCTATCGAGCTGCAGCGAAATTTTACCCTGATGAGGGATCTGGACGCTCGAGCCCAGGGTCTGATGAAGGACATCGACAAGCTAGCGGACGATTACCTGAAGAACCTGAAGAAAGAGTCCCCGGAGAAGAGGAAGGAGCAGTTGATGCACATCCAGAGTTTATTCAACAAGGCGAAAGAGTACGGCGATGACAAGGTTCAGCTGGCAATTCAGACGTACGAGCTCGTTGACAAACACATCAGGCGACTGGACTCGGATCTCGCGAGATTTGAAGCGGAGATTCAGGATAAGGCGTTGAGCAGCAATCGAGTGCAGGAGGAGAGTGGAGCCAGTAAAAAGGGAAGAAAGAAGCTGAAGGAGAAGGAAAAGAGGAAGAAGGGAACAGCTGGTGCTAGCAGCGAGGACGAGTCCAAGACTGCGAGGAAGAAACAGAAGAAGGGAGGCTCTCTGGTGGCTTCAGCTACCATTGGTGCTGTTGGCAGTGGAGCACAGACAGATAACACGTCCCTTGGACATCCTGCTGATGTCCTGGACATGCCAGTCGATCCCAATGAACCCACTTATTGTCTGTGTCATCAGGTGTCCTACGGGGAGATGATTGGGTGTGATAATCCAGATGTGAGTGAAACAAAATTAATCTCCCAATTGTTTTCTTTAATAATCTTCAAGCATAAATTATCATTATTTTTTGGTGTATGTGTATAAAAAGCCATTATTGTATTATTCATTTTCAGTGTCCAATCGAGTGGTTCCACTTCTCCTGTGTGGGTTTGACGACAAAGCCTAAGGGTAAATGGTATTGTCCCAAGTGCACGCAAGATCGGAAGAAGAAATGAATCTCTCTGGATAACCAGGAGAGAAAATAAAAATTGCTCAGCAATGGTCTGGAGGTAATCACAGCGATCCTTCTGAAGGATAAATCGAGATGAATCTTCCCAGAGTTTTATGGTAAATCATGAAACCAGGATTAATCTCACAAAATAGAAAATTAAATAATTAATCGACTGTCCTTGCATTGCATCTGAAATGAAACGCGTGTGCAATCCAGTGTGATAAAAGCATAATGCACATTAGACGTAGAAAATTATTTATTCCTTCACAATATTCATTCCCGATGTAATGCCAGACCAGTCACTTTTATCGGTTTATCACAGAGCCGTGGACTTTGAGAACTGGCCTTATTTAATATTTCGTTCATCAATTTATCTTTTAACTCTTGCACATAAGTATTTATTCCCACACTAATTCCTGGATTAAGGTATTTTTTATACTATCACTGGCCAGCTCTTGAAAATCTGTGATTTACCCACATTAGTCCATAATTAATTCTTAATGAATACAATGTGGCAAGTATTAGATGAACTATACTCGAAATCATGGAGATATAGATTTTAATCTATATTAGTTAATTACTGTTTTTATATTTTATGAATGTGAATCGTTACATCAGCAATTATTTCCAGTGAGCCAAAAAGTGTATCATAAGTGAACAATTCATTGCGAACAAACGAGTTTTGTTTCCATTGCGAGGAGAATACTGACTCATTCATTGGTTGTAAATTAATTATTGATGAATAAACTTCCACTACAACTTTACCCAGTCATTAATTATCATTTCTCAAATATCGCTAAATTTCAAAAATGATTGATTTTAGCTGCAAAAAATTTCCTCAATCTTTGGGATTATTTTCATGATTGAATGACGGATGAATGAATATTTTGATAGATGACAGGAATTCTCTCTCCAGTCAAAAATCCCAGGATTCAGATGACTCCGACCTGACGATTACAGCATTGACTAGGTGGGACAGTCCAGTTGTAATGATAACTCATTCTGCTTCTTGTCTCCTTGGAGCACAGGTTGCCAGTCGAGGTGTAAAAATCGTGGAGGGCCTTCATATTTTCCGGGCCCTGTTTGTGCGTCACAATATATTGATTGGAGCAACCCCTCGACATGTATTCGGTATCGAAGCGAACGTCGTGTTTGCGCTCGATGTTGGCGATGGGTGAGAGCCAGAGGCCAATCGAAACATCTTCAGAGTTAAATAATCTGGAGCAATAAAATAAATACAAATTTACGGATTCTATTCTGATTTTGAATTTTTCTCAAAAGATTTCCAGTTGAATAAATCCAAACAAAAAAATCTAATGAATTTATTTCATTATTTATAATTTACTCTAATTCTTCATTCTTTAGGATAATGAAATTAATAATTACTCGGTATTCATGAATTACCTCAATACATCAGCATTTTGGGCGATAAACTTCACGAGATTGAAGGACAGGACGTACCCTCCACCTACGGCATAAGGTAGATAATAATCACACAGATTCCATCCGATTTCTTTCCAGGGGCCAGTCTTCTTGACATTAGCCCTGCCATTGAAAAATCCCCAGTAGAGTTCCTTCCTGGAGCCCTTAGCCTCCCAGACATCAAGATCCGTCAGCATTCTGTGGAGGAGCACAAAGCTGTCATCATCGACCTTGAGCAAATAATCAAAGCTGAAGTCCTCATGGAGCCGCTGCATGGCCTGGAGAATTTTTTTCGTGAGTGTTCCATAGGAGTCCTGCAGCCTAGGAAGCAGCAGTAGGTCATGGAATTTGTCCTGCTCAGACTCCAAGGTCTCCAGCATTTCTTGCTGAAGATCCAGGGTCCCTATCACGAAGAAATGCCTGGTGTTCTCTGTCTCCTCTGTTAACCAAGTCTTTCTGATAGCATCCCTCACCCTCAAGGCATCTGGACTCGTCAGGATGACAATAATCAATCGAAATTTCGGTTTATCTCTGGATTCCTGAATTTTTCTGCAATCCTTCATCAGCAGGAAGTAAAAAACCGTGAGGATAACGGAGAGGAGCATCAACGTCGCGACGTTCACCCTGATGTTCAGCCTCTTGGGGATTACTCTCGTCGAGGTGAACACCATTGTGTGGTTTTTTCATTGAGGACTTGGAGTTACATTTCTCGTTATCAGAGACGATGAATAGAATAGAAAAGACACACGTGCATGCACCCATGCATTTCAATGCACTCAGCTGTTTTGCACCGGGAATTGTAGACTTCACTGATCTTGATACATTAAATATATATATATATACCCAACCACATAGAATAGATTAAAATAGAGGTTCAGTTCTGGGGGTTTGAGTGACCCCAGCGCATCGTAGTACTGCACCCCAAGAGAGGGAGGGCGCAACACGCAATGCCGGGGTTTTTTTTTTTTATTAACCAAGTTTTTATTGCAATGCTGGGGTGTCCATCAAGTCGACGGGGTGAATTTTATTTTCTGCTGTACGAATGCGTTTTGTTTTTCATTTATTTAACTGAAATTTAGCCGACTGTAGCACGTACAGAAGGGGGAAACCACATCTTGTGAAATTTCAATGGAAAAAATTATTCAATATGTTGAAGATATACCACTAATGAATTTATATTTTTAATTAAGCGCGTTGTCCTGGCGGTAACGTGCTCGACTGGCACGCCGGCGGCCCGGTTTCAATCCCGGCATCATTCATTTTTTTTTTTTAAATAATTCCAATTTTTTTTTTTTGTTAATGGCAAATCAATCAAAATATCGTTTAAAAACTGAATATTTTAAAATCGAGAAGATATCCAGTGAAATTAAAAAATTAGCAATTTTTTAAAACGATACTTTTGCAATATATATACTCCTAATTAAATTTAATTATTGTAATAATGCGTTATCCTAGCGGTAATGTGCTCGGCTAGCACGCCGGCGGCTGGGGTTCGATCCCGCCAACATTAATTTTTTTTTTTCAAATAATTGCTATTTTCTTTTTGTAAATGACTAATAATTCGAAATATCGTTTAAACATTGAAT
>NW_011887742.1:2089008-2154029 GCF_000806365.1 Fopius arisanus | reverse complement strand
TTTTAAAAAATTGCTAATTTTTCAATTTTACTAAATATCTTCTCGATTTTCAAATATTCAGTTTTTAAGCGGTATTTCGATTGATTTGCCATTAACAAAAAAAAAAAATAGGAATTATTATGAAAAAAAACACCCCGTCGACTTGATGGACACCCCAGCATTGCGTGGGGCGCCCTCCCTCTCTTGGGGTGCAGTACTACGATGCCGCTGGGATCCTTCAACCCCCCAGAGCCACTACTTTAGTCAATCCTCTTTGGAGCTGAAGATCATTTTCCAGTGACTGCAGCCGAGTAATTAAACGAAACCCCAAGAGATCGTCGTGCCCTCCTGTCTGTGGGGTCGGTACTAAAACCCCTAGGATCACGCCAACCCCACGATCGCAGGTCTCTCCTGAGGTATAACCTCTTCGGGATATCATGCTCACCGTAAATTTACGAAAAAGAGTGTCAAGTCGGTGTAGGAATGTGGCACTTCAAAATGGCTGCCAGTTACTTTAGTAATTTACGGCCGTATCTTTCTTTGTTGTCGATCGTATAATTTACTATCGTATTAACATTTGTTGGGTTAAATTAATTGATCAGTTTATAAGTTTAATTGGTGATTGACGTTAGCTGTTTTAACGTTAAATTCATTGTGAAGAGGTGGTAAAACGTAATATGCTCGGGTAACTTATTTCAACACATACATACACACACGTACTTTACCATTACCACTGGGGCATCGGTTTTCAGTTTATTATTTAACATTAAACAACGCTCTGCCGAGTATTTATCGATATTTATTGGATTTATGGTGTGATAATTAATTATTTATTCATTATATCTGGGTGTTATCTATGTGGGAGTTATGAGTACTCGAACAGGGACTATTTAATAGGATTTTACTTGTGATTAGGTTAAGTTACTTGTGTTAATAGATCAATCTTGGTTGTGCTTGTGATGGATTTACCTGGATAACACCTGGTGCTGTTGAATTTTGTGAGTGTTTTCACGATTTATAGGTCGCCATTGGGGAGGGAATCGAGTCCTGAGAGATCGAGAGTCTCACTGGTAATTGTTAATTTGTATTTATAGAGCTCACGAACAAGATCGTTCACCTTCAGGATAAAGTCAATTATTGGGAAGATATTTTCATCCTTGGAGTTCTTTTGTTTTGATGGATGAGATTGTGGTTGTCTGGCTGATTGGAGCGATTTTATTTAACTGACGGAATTTCGGAGTGTCTGCGAAATGTCCCCATCTGCATTCATAACGGTCACAACTGTTCTGTAAGAAGTGATTTCTGGAATCTCGATAAAAGGCAATCCAATCGATGGATCAATATCAATGAATATTTTTATTTCAGATAGATTAATGCTGCTGCTCAATTGGAGCTAGGTCCGAGCAGACCTAGCATGGGCCACTATGAATCCATCCGCTGTCAGCAAGTCAAGCACTCGCGGCTCTGGATATCATCAGAAGGCACTAGCTGAAATAAGAAATTCCCTGTTACCATTTGCCAACAGTGGTGGCACAGGTGAAGTTGGATCCAGTGCAGCCAGTACAATATCAACCCTCTCGACAACCAGTGGTGTATCATCAGCATCTGGTCTGAGTGGATTATCAGGTGCTTCAGGCTCAATAACTGACAAACCCGAGCAACGTCAGGCAATTGCCCAGCTTCTGGCCATGGGTTATCCCGAGGAGATAGGCCTGAGGGCCCTCAAGATGGCAGGATGGCGTCTCGATGCTGCAATTGAATTTCTCAAACAGGCCCAAGGAGAGTCCCTCAATGGCCTGGGTAAACTAAACTCAAAATTAATTCGTAAGCCCAGTCTAGAGCGTGAACTCTCCCTGCAACGGGGCTCTCCAGCACTCGACTCTGGAGCTGGTAGCTCTCGATCAGACAGCCCGAGATTGACAGAGCTCAGTCCCCATCCACAACTCAGTCGACAGTACTCGCCAAACAGTTTTGTTGAGCGTGAACCACCACCACCACCTCCGCCTCGTTGCTCATCTACTCCACCACCTCCTCCGCCCCCTCATGCACCATATAGCCAGCCAAATGTGCCCACGAATATGCAGCAGATGCTCAAGAGGATGTCCCCAGCACCAGTGGTGCCCAGCAGAGCCCCTCCAACCACTTCAACCTCAACGAACTCGTCGTCTGGAAATCCTCCGCAGAGAGGCACCAGTCCAGTGGCCACTTCTACCAGTACCTCAAACGGTAGACAACCCATGATAGTTCAGAATGGTCCTCAGGTGCAGCAGCAGCTCTCACAGCAGATGCAAGCACTAAGTATGTACCAGTCGAACAGCAGTAGCTCAAGTACACAGGTCGAGCCACCACCGCCCTATCCAATTGTTCCATCGTCATCGTCAGGGACTGTCCAGCCACCATCGTACAGTGCATCGATGCAGAATCGTCAGAGCCCGACGCAATCACAGCAGGATTACAGGAAGAGCCCTTCTTCTGGAATTTACTCGGGGCCAACGTCAGCTGGTTCACCCTCACCCATAACTGTGTCGACAGTGCCACCCAGCACACAGGGCTCTATGGCCAGACCAACACCCCTCCAGGCTTGGGGAGCTAGACAAGCCAAGACACAGCCTCCCATCATCATGCAGTCGGTTAAAAGTACTCAGGTGCAAAAACCTGTGCTACAAACTGCTATTGCACCGACCTCACCCCAACCAATTTCTACGAGCAGTACTCCACCACCACCACCTCCATCTTATGCATCCTCTATTCAGCAGAAACAGCAGCAGCAGCAGCAGCAACAACAGGGGCATCAGCAGCAGCAGTCCCAGACTCAGCCTGTACCCCAGTCCCAATCCCAGTCTCAACCTCAAACCCAGAATCAATCACAATCCCAATCTCAAGTTCAGTCTCAACAAGGCCAACAACAAATCCAACAAGTCCAGCAGAGTCAACCCTCACCTCAGCCCCAGCCTCCACCACCTGCATATCCTCCAGTAAACAACAACAACACGAATAATCAGAGTCTCGGAGTACCTGTCCCCACGACAGAGCCCCCAAGTTATGCCACAACGATGCAAGCACTGGCTGCCCAACGTAGCATGCACCATCCTTTGCCACCTCCACCCTATGGCACCCCAACCGAAGATATTTCTAATGTCGAAGGGGCTAATGCACCGAGATCATCACCAGTGGCTCATCATCCTCCACTCCAGAGAAAGTACTCGCCAGTGGAGAGCTGTCAGCAACACCCAGAGCAGTCACCCCCATTACCACCGACAGCCTCATCCTCAGTGGCCAATAGAAATCCTGGAAATCATCCCGCATCCTCTGAGAGCGGTGCCAAGGGTCCCTACAAAATAAAACACCAGTCACCCATCCCCGAGAGAAAACACATGAGCAAGGAGAAGGAGGAAGAGAGACGAGACTGCAAAGTCAGGAATTATTCTCCCCAGGCTTTTAAATTTTTCATGGAGCAGCACGTTGAGAACGTCCTCAAGTCCCACAAGCAGAGGCTCTACAGGAGGCTCCAGCTGGAGACAGAAATGGCCAAGATCGGATTGAGTGCTGAGGCACAATGTCAAATGAGAAAAATGCTCTCCCAGAAGGAGTCCAATTACATCAGACTCAAAAGAGCAAAAATGGATAAAACCATGTTCACCAAGATCAAGGTCATTGGGGTTGGGGCCTTTGGAGAGGTGACACTCGTCAGGAAGTTGGACACTAAAAATCAGTTCTATGCAATGAAGACACTCAGGAAGGCTGACGTATTGAATCGAAATCAAGTGGCACATGTTAAAGCTGAACGTGATATTCTCGCTGAGGCTGATAATGAATGGGTTGTCAAGCTCTACTACTCGTTTCAGGACAAGGATAATCTTTATTTTGTCATGGATTATATTCCTGGGGGTGATCTGATGTCGTTGCTCATCAAGTTCATGATATTCAATGAACCACTGGCGAGGTTTTACATTGCTGAGCTCACATGTGCTGTGGAGAGTGTTCACAAGATGGGATTCATTCACAGGGACATTAAACCTGATAATATTCTTATTGATCGAGATGGACATATCAAACTCACGGATTTTGGACTCTGCACGGGATTCAGATGGACACACAATTCCAAGTATTACCAGCAGAATGGTAAGTGAATATTATATTATATTGTATGGATTCATAATTATAAAATTAATTGAATTTCAATGATGGATTTTAGGGCACAATAAGCAGGATTCGATGGACCCAGCTGACGACTGGAACAATGAGTGCCGTTGCATTCAGCTGAAGCCCCTGGAAAGAAGAAGATACAGAGAGCATCAGAGGTGTCTTGCTCACTCCCTTGTAGGGACACCGAATTACATTGCACCAGAGGTTTTACTGCGAACTGGTTACACCCAACTGTGCGATTGGTGGAGTGTTGGGGTGATCCTGTACGAGATGCTCGTAGGATCGCCTCCATTCTACGCAAATACACCGGCTGAAACTCAGTATAAGGTGAAACATCCCTCTATATTTATTCTATCGGTCCCTCATTGTCTCGTTGTTGATCCAATAGATCAATTGTACCTGTGAATTTTATTCCCTCTTCAGGTGATCAATTGGGAGACAACTCTCCACATACCGAAGCAGGCGAATTTATCTCCAGACAGTATGGATTTAATTCTGAAATTGTGCACGAATGCTGACAGACGATTGGGGAAAAATGCCGACGAAGTCAAGAGCCATCCATTCTTCGGCAGCATAGACTTCGACAAAGGTTTACGTCGACAAGTTGCTCCGTATATACCTCGCATTCAAGATCCAACCGATACCAGCAATTTTGATCCAGTGGATCCTGATAAGTTGAGAAATTCCGAGGCCTCTGACTCGGACAAATCCGGTGAATTACTCGATAACGGAAAACCCTTCCACGGATTCTTTGAATTCACCTTTCGACGATTTTTCGATGACGGCGGAGGTCCAGCTTATCCTAGTCGAATTAGTCTTGACGATAATGACAATCAGGGACCGGTCTATGTATGACATTAGGCCACGTCCAGGCAATGCCATTACAAGTTCGTAAATATCACCGCTTTCAATCCTTCATTATTTTCCATTCTTTTAATATTCTTTCCTCTCGTGCATCTTATTTATCGTTTCATTGGGAAGAAAGAGTCAGTTTCGCGGATAATTATGGTTTTTTTTTTTTTTTGGTGTAATGGCAGTGTCTTATGCACTGTTGAAAATATTTTCGGGAGTTGTTCTCCTCCAATTTTTACAACAGTGCAGGAGTTCGAATTCAGTAGCTGTGGGGATATCAATACGATGAATATGGGAATGCGAAAAAATAAGAAACCGTGGGGTTTCGTGTGTTTCAGCGAGTACTGTGATATTGCCAATAATTAGAATAATGTGGCTTACAAAAGAAGAAAGAAAAATGAAGAAAAAAAAAGTCCCGGTTCGTTGTTTGAATCATCTTTTCCTTTAGTATCAAACGAAGAAAGTCTAATCACTTGCTGACTGATCGATTTATTTTCGAATCGAGTGAGCAGTCAATCGTTCTTTGTATAGAAATTCTCTCTCATCGATTGTATTATTATTACAATCTTAAGCGAACGGATGTAATGTGTTCAGGCAAAATGCGACGTATTTTTCCCCTGAAATACGAAAGACGTCACTTTATCCCTTCAATAATCTAAGCAACATTTATCAGTTTATCATGTATACATTCGCTGCCTCCCTCCCCTCTTTGTGTCTCTCTCTGTTTCTCTCTCTTTTTTCTTCAATTACTTATTGTAGAATTAAGTATTCTGTCCTCTAGGGCGTGCCAAGGCTGCAATTCGATAAAAACAAACGCGATAGAAAAAAATATATATATTAAATAAATTATTTTTCATTAGGTAGCGTGGAAAAAAGTACTAGAGCTTCGCGAAAAATTGGAGTTCGTTCGGTAACGAAATAATATAAAATATCAACAATTTTTCTTCGATATGTACAAATGTGAGATTCAATTGAAAAATAACGAATTGATACGGTCGCCTTTGATCGAAGTGCCTTTAATATTTCGAAAGTCTTTACAAGGGAAAGATAATAAGCAGTAGAGAAATTTACCAAGTGAATAATTCGATTGAAATTTCGGTTTTTTTTCCGCTACGTTGTCTTCTCTCGTAGAGGTCCTCAAGATCCTTTCCTACAAAAATATCTAAAAATTGGACAATCGATTCGTTTAATAGCGATTTACCGAGTGATAAAGTGAGATCAATCGAATGAAATTTTACATAATTATTGATTTATCTCGGAAACTCTTGAAGGATTTTTTAGGTCCGAAATGTAAGTCAATGAGATAAATCGACATTAAAAAAAATATTCGAATTACTCTAGCACTTGGCAACTGATACATCGCGTGAAATCTATCTAACCGAGGTAGTTTATCGAAGACTAATTTCAATGTATGTACTATGTACAGAGTTTATGATCCAACGGTATGTCTGAGTGTGTATGCTGTGTATATTAAGCGCTTGAAAAACCGGTGCGTGAGAAGGTGATGGAAATTGTGCCTTAACAATATATATATATATTTTTATCGTTTATTCTGTCCATCTTCTCATGCAATGCGATGAAAATTCGAGGAATCGAGTCTCACGAGTCAGCAATATCTTTCTCACCGACGATACTTGAGAAAAGAAAAAAAAAAGCCTATCGTTAATGCTCATTATTTTTCATGCGATTTTTTAATGTAAATTTTTACAAAATTCAGGGTCTCTGAATGAACTCGATGACTGAAAATCGAGTGTGGTTATCCTTTTTTTAATCTTCTATTTAATTGCTTTAAGATGATTATCAATAATCAGTCGTCATTATAGCTATCATCATTATGTTTTTTTATTTTTAGTAATATTATTACTAGGAGAATATTATTATTTTGTTTTTTTTTTCATTGATCAATGCGTACCAAAGGACTCTGCAATGATCGAATGTGCATTTTTATTTTGGTGTTGAGGGGCATAGGGGATACTAGAACAAATCTAATGAGTAGTTGCATTATAAATGATTAATTCGAAGAAATATTCTTTTTTACTCCAATCGATTACGAATGAATCATTGATATCTTTTGTTTATCTAGTCCAGAGAAAAAAAAACCTTATGGAACAAATATATATGGGATCATTCGCCCTCGGGGTGACCTTATCGAAATAACTATCGAGTAAATTATGATGGGTAAATTATTAATGGGGGAGCGAAGCAATCCGTATACCTCTTCAACACCTCAATTAAGATATCATCCGTTTCACACTTTCGCAAACTCAATTCAGTGATAAATCAGCAAATATTTTCACTGAATGACGTAATCATTATTTTCCCCGTAGAACGTACAAGAGAAATAAACTCTCAACAAAAAAAAAAAAATGAAAACACAAGCCTCATTGTAACGAAGGCAGATCTGTTTAGTTTTTATCTTTTCTTCCTCCCCCTTTATTTTTTAAGAAAACTTGTAAATTTTATATTTAATTTTAATCCCACCCCTGCCTACCCCTACCAGTTTCATGTTATTTTATCTAGGGCCTCGATTCTATTTCAAATTCACCCCTCCCCGATTTGTAATTATGTTTGCAAAATACAGAATCATCATGATAATATTTAGTTTTTATTTAAGGTCTTAATATATTATGGAAACAAAACTTATGTAAATATATTCGAGTGTGTATTCTAAATTAAAAACATTCTTTAATGCTTAAATGATATTTATTTGTTGTTATTGATCCTGAATTTTAATTTCACTCAAATCATCCAAGAAAAAAATCGCTTCATGATTTTTTTACTAAAGGAAAAATAAAACTGTCGCAGCTGATGAGAATCAAGCTTTATCAGAGAATCCCCACCTCATCCTAGCCCATCCATTCGATATATTTACATACACGAATGCATAACAATCAGCAAGTACCAAAGGACAATTGCCACAGTTTCAGAATCACTTAGAATTCCCAGAAATTCCACAAAATTCAGTGATTCGCCCGAAAATAGTGCAATAAAATACTCAAGATGAATCGAATAATGAAAGCCCTTTCGAGTAAAGAGACTCGTGATTATTTCATGAGGTAAATTATCCAAATTCAATTATTCAAATTGTTTTTCAATACTCTTCTTTTTATTTCTAGCACACATTTCTGGGGACCAGTGGCCAATTGGGGAATCCCTATAGCAGCTATTGCTGATATCAATCGGGACCCAAATTTTATCAGCGGAAAAATGACTGTTGGTTAGTTAAATTATGACGATGTGTCGCATGACTCGGGGACTTAATTAATTTTTTTTTCCAGCACTTTGTCTATATTCCGCAATGTTCATGCGATTTTCATTGCGAGTACAGCCGAGGAATCTTCTCCTTTTTGCCTGTCATTTCACCAATGAAGGAGCGCAATTGACGCAGCTGTATAGATTTATGAATTATCATTACTTGGGGGGTAAGAAGGACGAGGAGAAAGAGTGATGGAATTATTCTGCCAATTAAAATGTAAAGAACTGCACCACCTCGGTCCACCCTTGTGGATCGAATGTTTCAGAGATGTTAGACATTTTTGTAAATATATAAAACTGTTCAATATTTATTTATTCATTCTATTTTCTCGTGAGTAATTGATCCTCTCACTTATAGAAGAAAATTTCCAAAGTTTTGCTGCCAGGATAAATGATATATTCCTAAGTATCGAACGAAAAAAAGGTGAGATGAAAAAAAAAGAATATCATTCAGAATTGAACTAGTCGAAATTCTCGTTTTATTGATATCACGAAAACGAATTCGAAATCAATGTTTCTGTTAATTTTGTCATATATTTTCCTGTTCCTTACGATTTATATATTTTTAATTATCGCTCTACTCTATTTGGAGTATTTTCTCGAGAATTGGCAACCGGTTTTCCTCCCATATCTTTGAACTATAATTTCAAATCGCAAAATTGGTACTTGAATTGTCGCCATTGTGAAGATTTAGCAACGAATCATTTGTTTTACAAACAAGCTAGTCACTTGTCAATTGTGAGGAAAATCGGACAATTTTGGTTGAAATTTCCACACTTTGGGACCAAAGTTATCAATGAAAAACGGATGAACCCGCTTGGCTCTAAAAATTCATGTTTCTTGGGATGGATTTGAAGGATCTAGGCGTGATGCAAATAATAGTGAGGGGTAAGCGAAATATTTTAATTTAAAAACTTTATTCAAACGTCTCATCATAAAAATACAAACTGTTCCATACCTTCATCTTCACGAGATATGACAAATCAATATTATTGCATTATTTAAAAAATGGATTATGAACACATGAATTTGTATAAATGTTAACACAGTTGAAGAGATTCTTTGGGTGACTGAGGAATCCTCCCAATTACAAAAAAAAAGGCACTTGTTCGTGGACGGAATATAGACGCGCGTTATCAGTTTAATCTCCCATTACAATCTAAGAACTATTATCTAAAAATGTGCACGATAAAAATGCTCTATAAAAACATATAAAATTGATCATTCTCTTTGAATTGCAAAAAAAATAGCTTCTGGACGGATTAATGACTCACTGAAGACATTCGTAACACCATAAATATCAATTAATTAATCTATCTCCGATAGAAATGGTAGAAAAATGCTAAAACTGATATTATGAGGCTCCAGCTGGCGCACACAGAGGCTGCACCAGCGATTCGACATTTGAACATGTCGTATCGAGTCTCTTTGTCTTGTACAATGTTTGAGAATTCACTCTCAACTAGCTGACCGTCGTAGTAAGTGATCAAGTCCTCGAAGGGGTACTCGAATCCCTGTTTGCATTCGCATTTGTACCCTCCGGTTTCAAAGCCTCTTCCTAGGAGTGGGACGCACTGCAAGAATTAAATACAATTGCTGATTCCACCGTAAACGATTTTCAATATAAACAAATTATTTTGGTATTTCTTTTAGATGACAAAATATTTACGGAGCTGTTATCTTCTGCGTCTTTTTAAAAAATGAAATAATGTGAATAGGACGTACGTATGATGTTTTTCGGTCGCATTTGTGGGTGCCCTTGAAGGCATTTGGCACCCAAAATTGCTCGTCGCACTGGTTGATGTCCAGCTGAAGCAAATTCATGGTCACAGCAACGACACCCCTGTAAATTGTTCTCAATGTTAAACACCATCTTCCCCATAGGTAAATTTTTTTATTACGTTGTTCCATCCTCTCAGAGACTGGTTCACATCCCCAACTATCTCACACTCAATTTACCCCCCACATGAGAATAATTCCACAACACAGTAACAACACACCCATACAAACGAATGAGAAAGAGGGTGAGGAAATGTCTGTACTCACTTGAATTCCAGTTTAGCCTTGAGGCTGTCCCAGCCAAAAAATGGGGATGCATAGGTAATTACCCATTTATTCACTTTGCCGTTACAATCGAAATAAGGAGTTGTCCAGTGGCCGTGGTTCAGGTTTGCTGCCCTAGAGAACACCAGAGACATACCCATATTAAAATAAATTACGACGCGAGAAAGAGGTGAGCAGAGAATCCCCTAAAAAACTATCTGCTTTCTTCATGGTCAAGCCCATCCCAGTTTTCGCAAACTATCTCTTCCCTCGAAACCATAATCCCTTTATGTCAATATGGGCACTAATACCCGTGGAGAACTTTGGAAAAAAAAAACATTCAGTTTCTACGTTTCATTCTTCTTTCTTCCTTCCTCCCTTTCTCGGTTTTCTCACCTGTAGAAATTGGGGAAATGCTCGTATTTCTTGCTGTGCTCTCCGGTCTCATTGTAACGGATGTGAATCTTCATGAAATATTTCTCCAACTCGTCAAAATTAGCTGCCCACCTCTGCTGAAGAACCTTGAACCAAGGCTGATTCGTATAGACTTCCTCTGCAAATATTCCACCGTTTAATGCACAGTGAGAAAAAGGCAATTAAAAATTAATTGAATGGAGATAATTACCCGTGCTATTTAGGCGTGCCAAGTCCTCGACCTTAAATTTCCGGGAGTTCAATTCAGTTTTGTACGCATAGGGAGCGAAGAAAGTTCTATTGGTGAATTTATTTCGATCCCAATAAGTTCCAGCAGACCATATTTTAGTGTCTCCCATGAGTAGTGCCAGAGTCTCTCCGATCATCTGATCCTCAGTGAGAGGTTTATCAGCGACTCGTTTACCCGAATAAACTTCTTGGGAATCTGATATTTGAAGGAATGCACTAATAAAATTAGCAAGACGCGTTGCCATCCTGGCTTCGTTCTCGAAAAACTCTTGAGCACCGAATCCAATGTCCCCATGGAGATTCAGCTGTTGTTTAGTGTACCTTCCACAGGTCTTCTCATTGACACTCAGGATAAACTTGAGGACTTGATCGATATTTATTTTCTCTCTTTGGAGGGAATCAGGGCCTGTGGAGAAGTTCCTGTACTCGTAGTACTGCTCCAGGTATTTTTCCTTCATGTGAGGTGGAGCCTTTTCCCACTGGACTGGCATTTTGTGAACCCCTGGGAACAAGACAATTCTATCAATTCCTTCAAACACCATCAACGAAAATCAATGATTAACGAAAGATCGATTGAGTTAATTAAAAAATCTATACTGCACTAACATCCTATCCGCGAGCAGTCAAAACCATTGTAATACTCCTCCTGCGTTGCCCTCTCCAAAATTTCTCCCAGGAAGGGCCTTCTGACAACAGAGGGTAATCTATATCCTGGCTTGCATCTACACTGGTAACCACCTCTTCTGTACCCCCAGCCATGGAGAGGTTCACACTAGAAAAAAATTCAATCTTCAATAATTCTCTGGATAACTGCCGAAGTCATATCCCCAGGATTTCAATTCCATTAAATCAAAGACGTTTCAATAAAGCGAAAATTACCTCAGTCGTATCCGTCTTACACCTGGCAGTACCCGCAAACCTATTGGGCCCATTATTTCCCTTACCCTTTGGGCACTGATTTATATCAATCCTCTCAAAATCCATCTCCATAACAGTAACAGCAGTGTACCTGATAATAAAACAATTCAAAATCTAAAATCAAGTTTAAAAACTAGGTCCTCAAGATGATTCCTGTGGTTTCTAACATTGAGTATTCTAAACACGTTGGGCCTTGCTCATCTTGAGAGTAAGACATTCTTGAGTCACAATAGAGGAGACGTATCATGAAATAAAGATCGATGCTCTATCGCAATCGGAATCTTAATCCCATGAGAGATCGTTTAATCCCCATGGCCACATTATTCTTTATTTTTTTTGCTCTCAAGAATTCATGTGCAACCACACAACCCGGTTTGACTAGGCCCCCCTTACCCATTGGTGTGAATATCATTATAGAAAAGTTCGCTGGGGGTTTCGAGCATCTGGTTAACTAGTTTACTCGGTTAAAAATTATTTTATCCGAAAAATTGGATTTTTCATTACGTGGGGTATTCAATGTGCCGGAAACCAGTGTGACGAGGGTAAATATCAGCTATAGGAACCACTGCAGCCACCAGCCAACGGTTCGAGCGATGACAATCGAAATACGGTTTTGTCCATTTTATCGGTCCCGGTTCCTCGTCAGCTCCTGAAGAAAAAATCCAGTCATTGTTGAGAAATTGAAAAATATTCAACACAAATGTCTATGTACCTCTCGGTCCGTGGAAGGAGAACGTCTCGTTCGTGTTGTTTGCGTAACGAATTTCTACCTGATACGTCGTCTTCGTGTCGTGTCGACTCTGGGGATTGTCTGGCAACCAAGCCTTGTACCTGAAAACATCAATGTAAAATTCTCCTGAAAAATGAAAGAATAATAGAAAAAATTACCATTGATTAATTCTATAATCATCAGCAGTATAATCAAGACTGGGGCTTTGAGAAGGAAAGGCCCCCAGATCCCTGACGATGAATGTATTCCTCGTAGATATTCTCTCCAAGTGAACAGGGTCGTTGAAATCATCAGACCTGAATGTTCTCGGTGCAAATCTAGGCAGAGTCTTGTTGAAGAATCCTCGATAACTCGGTGAATACGACATATTCGGTGAGAAGTAAGTGGCAGATGCATTGATGTAAGGATTGGCAGATACATCAGCAACCGAGGACAAGAAATAATACATCATCCCAGGATCGTACGTATCGTTTATCGCAGGTCTTATAAATCTCGATTGGAGTATATAACTCCAGAAGAAGGATCTGCTGAGTGCCATGTTTTGGAGGTGAAGGAGAGCAGTTCTGTTTGGAAATACTGGATTGATGTTGATGTCTTTGACATCGGGAAGGTGGGATACAGCGTCCTCGGGTAGAAAAAGATCCCCCAGGTGCTGAATTTCACAGTTATCAGATGTTACTTTCTCCATTCGCATTTTAACCTCGTCGAAGGTGTCTCTGGTTTGCCACTCGTACTGCCCGACAACGCCCCAAAGGCAGATCGTCATCAGGATGACTGCCACTCCAAAACGCACCATTGCAACTTGCATTTTATTTTTTTTTGTGATGACGAGAGATTCACACGATTTTTTTTCTGGGCGCTCAGGGGTGTCTTCGGGTTATACACATATTATTTGGGGCTCTCGCGGTCAGGTACACCCGCAATATCAAAAACACTTGCTACGAGCGTCGGTTGCACTCGTAAGAACGTGGAGTCACCGAATAAACACGCCCTAACTATAGTCAGGCGAACTGTTGAATGCTATAGGATGTTTCTACTAACTCAAATGCATGAGGCCCTCAGTTCGAATTAGTCAGAACAATTATCTCTTACAATATTTTACACAAGTATATTTTACGGTTTTTCTCTGATATATTATAATTTTAATATATGGGTTCATAAAAAATGAACGCAATAATTTTGATTATTTAACAAAAATCCAGAAATTTACTCGCGCAAAGTAAATTCGGCTGGCAGAAATATTTTTTAAATCTCGATTTCGATTATAGATGCATTAAAAAACAATTTGCAGCGCAGTGGGAGGTTAAAGCCATTTAATTGAATTTTAGTTTTAACATTTCTAATGTTAATGCTGAGAAAATTAAGCCTTGAAATTTCCAGGAAAAAATTCATCACTCAAAAATTGATAGAAATGAGAGAAATTTCGGTGAATATATTTTTTGATTCATATTCTTAAAAAAATCAGTACTAGTTAATTAAAATGAATGAATTTTTCCATTTGCAGAGTATTTTTATTGCATATTTTTCATATTCAATACATTTTCTATTATTATTCTCTCGAATATTGATCATTTACAGATGTAGAGAGGACGGGTCTGTCTCAATGACTCCCTTTTTCCATTGCATAAATAATATTATTGTGTATTTATTTAAGTTTTAGTGAAGGGACTGTAGGAGTGGATGAATAGAAAAGTATGAATCAATCTCTAGCCCCACCCAGACATTTTTTCATTGATGACTCATTCATTAATGACTGGTGACGATAGTACGAGTGATATTTTCTCATTTTTCGGTGAACGTTTCAAGGAAACAGAATGAGGGAAGCGTGTCTGGGGGAAACGGATCGATTTTTACTCTCAGAATGCACAAATGTGCAGTCCTCTTTCGGATAGCAGCTGGCCCCTCACCCTAACCTGACCCCACAGTCGATCACGTGACAATTTATCGGGTACAACAGACTCTTTGAATTTATTCCCCCCAGACTAGAGTTCTGAGATGAAAAAAAAAACATTTTCATTTCGATATTTCCGGCTTCCTCGAGCGACATCATCTGCTGGGGAATTTCGAAATCAACGGTTACTTGGTGGATAAATATTTGTTTTTTATTCATAGATCAGTCCCTGGGCAGATGTTGAGGGGAAATTTTTTTATTTTCACTTCAACTCTTTTTCGTGTTCTCCAGGAGGCGATAATACTCGCAATCGACGATTCGCAGATGAAAGAATTCAATTTTTAAAAACAATCACTTCTTCCCACATTATTTTTGAATAATCCCCAGGAGACTAACCCACTCGAAGTGCTCGACCCCTTCACCAGCGTATCCCCCAAAAAATCATCTATCTCTGAATTTTCCAGTCCCCCCAGATCCGCATATGCGTGTTCATAGAAACCGCAGAGGATGGCAAAAAGACCCTGAGCTCAGAAAGAAGCGAAAGAAGCGAGGGATGACGCCCCAACTCCGGATGTTCCCAGAGAGTAGTTGAAAAAACAAAAAAAAAACTCAACAAGCGAGAAAGAGAAAAAAAAAACAACGGCGCAGAAGAGGAACGAGGACAACGAAGCCCCGAAGAAGCCGATGAAGAGGGAGGGATCGGGTTGTAGAAATCCTAAAAGACGAGGAAAAGAGTTTCGCGGTGACTTAATACGGGAGGACATAACATTTAGGCGATCATTGTGATGCTTATGAGGATAGCGCCCCAGTGCTAACGACCCCCTGTGATGTGAACCCCTTCTCTGTCCAGGGTGGGGGCAAAACCTCACGTTTTTACACTTTTTTTGTCTCGTCTCCATGTGTACACACAACCACCAGCCCCCTCTTGTACCCCCCCAAGCCTCGACCCCTCGACCTTTCTCACCCCGTGTACATCAGGTTCACCTAGGGGCACCCTCGGATGGCCTCTCCCTGTTTACTTGTTGGCTCCTGAAAGAGGATGGACAATTTTTCTCATAGTGAACGAGTTGTCATCTATTTGAGAGAATCCAGAGGAAATATGAAACGAGAGGACGAGTTGCTGGGGGTCTCGTCCAGTTTCCCTAATGCCAGGGGGGGCCCCCTCGTTTATTTCGCACTCGTTTTATCTTATTTTATTTTTATATGTTTTTTTCACTTCTTGGTCTCCTGAGAAAAGTCTCTGGTGCTTTGTTGTTTGGTCTCTTCCTCGGATGCTCATCCCCTGGATTCTGGACATGAAGGATGGGGTGAGATATTTACGTGGGAAACAAGTGCAGATGGGACGGATGGAGGGAAAAATTTGAAACGGGAAGGTGGAGGACATTATGATATTGTGCTTGTGCATTTGGTCAAGGATAATCCGATGATTTCGGTACGATTTCTTTTTTTTTTTAAGGGAATTCCAGAATTCATCACTCATCTCTCATTCTCACGAGTTTTCGACGGCCCTGGAATCGTTATCAATTAAATGACGGGCGGCTGCCTATGGAGATGGGGATTTGTGGAAAAAGATTGGTCGGGGCGATGACCTGAGGAGAGATAAACGTTTGATTTTTCTTTTATTGAGGGAATCGAGAAATTGTTGGGAGGCAGAAATGTTTTTGTTGAAACAGAAAAGCTCACGGTATGGATTGTTTTTTGGAAACATTTGGATAATTCCCAACGTTTTTATTCATTATCAATCAATTAAAAAAATTATTGATTAAAATCGATCAAAGTTCAAGTCTAGATCTCACTTTACGACTTGACAAAATGACCAGAAAATTCTTTCAGATTTGAATTTGAATTTGGAATGAAAGGAAAAAAATAATTCCCCTAAACTTAAATAGTCTTTCAAAAAAAGACGCGTAAAAAAGTGTAAAATAATAAATATATCAATCCCGTAATTCGAAATTTCGGTCTGATTGTAAAGAATTCATCTCGTGAAGATTTTCCCGCCACCGAGGGTTCGGGAAAATTCATTAAAATGATGTTCACAGCAAAAACCCGTTCACCACATGTACAATTCTCTCAATATTCCCATGATAGTAACGCGTGCATAACGTCGCACAGACGGTCCAAGTAAAAAGGCCCACGACGAAAAAAAAGCCTCGAACGAAGAAGAAACGAAGGATGCGGAAAAAGTACATACAACATTCGTGAGTAACACGAAACGCAGTGCATTGCATCGGCGAGTATAAAATTCAGACGAGTTTTTTAAAATGTCTTTTTTTCGAGGATACAGGGAGGGGAGACAGCTGTACTGCGCGTTTCTTTATCATGTACGAAGGGGTCTTGAAGGGGTCTATTGCGCCCCCTCTCAGTGCTCTCCTTTTCTGAGTGCTCGGATGGGCCCTTCCGAGGGTACAAACCCTCCTGCCGCCGGAAGCACGTCGGATCTTTTAAATTCTTTATTCCCTCTTACCTGACACCTGTTGCCGATTGGCGATTTCTTCGACGCCATGATTTTCCACTCGCCGATTATTACATTTATCCGCTAATTAACCCCTCAAATATGCATCTACCATTATTCAAACAATATACTAATTATAATAATTTATCGTTATGAACTGCGGAGCCTTCAGAGCCTTTTTCATAAATTCTTCATTTGTCATTCGTACCTTCAAAAATTTAATTTTTTTCACAGATTTCTTCATGAAATCATAAAATTTTTACAATTCTCAATGTGATACAGAAAAATCTGAAGTTGGGTTTTTTTGAAAATGTGGTAATAATTTCCGAACCTTGGGAGATAATGAATTTTTTAATAAAACCTTTTTTGTGGAGGCAATCAAGATCTACAAAAAGTGTTATAATAATAATTTTTGTATCTCCCGGAAATTCGAAGATATTTTCGAAAAACCGAGTCAATAAGTGAGTCGATTGCTTTTTTGTTCTCACACTCAGGAAAAACTGAAATTTCCAGTGAAATTTTTAATGGAAAAAAAAAATCTAACGGTGTCTTCCGGCAAAATTCCTGTCCGACAATTCTCTTCCGTTCCCGTGCGAATAACCCACATTTTTCCAACCCAATGGAAATTTCGTGCTATTTCCCGTGGGCGGACTATTATTTTTTTTTTCAAACGACAGGGCAAAATAAATTCCGCCGAACGATCAAGCAGTGCTTTGACTACAGTCCGAAAACAAGTTGGTGAGGTGGACGCAAAAAAAAAAAGATGATAAGGACAAAAGTGAAGAAGTGCAGCGAAATAGCTCAGGGCGATGGGAGAGAGCAACCCCGTTTGAATTTCACTCTCCCACGACAATGCACTCTGCTGGGGCGTAACAAAAAAAATATATATAAAAATAAAAATGGCAAAAATGTGCATTGTGCCGTTGGAGACGCGTTCGGCCGTACACCGATGTACGAACCCGTGCGATCCCCAGTTTTTTTTTTATCCCAAAGAAGCCCTTTTTGTTTCCTCACCGTTTCCTCATTGTTTCCTCCCTGCAAAAATGCATTCGCAAAACCAAAAACTTCGATTTACTCCAAAATACTCCAAGTACTTGATTTAATAAAATTCGCAAAAATCGAGAGGATCAATCAACCTAAATAATCCAGAGACTTCTGCAAATAATTCAATTTTAAATAAATTATATATACGAATCCGTGGAATGTCAATTTTTTTTTTAATGCAGAACGCAAAAAAATTTGCGTCATTGACGAGAAAATATTCGATGACTGCAGTGGGGCGATTAGAGTAGATTTTTGGTGAACTGCGAGGCAATGCTGGAGTTTTTATATTCATAATAATCACACGGAAAGCAGAAAACGTAGAAACAGGTTTCTGCAAAGCGTGGCTCTCGGTCTCGCCAGCGTCGTCTCACCCCTTCCCCAATATCCCGGTCTCACTCGTACATCTCTCGTTCCTTTACCCCGTCCTTCTCCGAGGTCTTGTTTGTGCGATTTCGCTCCCTCTTCGTTAAAGGGGAAAGGGGCAAGAGGAAAGGGGCGACGCGGGTGCACCGCACTTCCAGACGAGGTAGATCCCAGGGCCGTACATCCATCACTTCCCCTTGTCTGTTACTACTTTTCCCCCATCATCCCCCGGGACTTTTCCATTTCCACTCGTTAGTAGATCAGTCCCACCTCTCGCTAGGCCCTTAACAACACCATCCACGAGGATTTACCCATTTTTTTCACCACCTCCCATCAATTATTCCCCATCTCCACCGCTCGAGGTCGAACATTTGCCAATTTCTCAGACTAAATTTTCACCATCTGGAAACAACAGTCAAAATCCATCAATTCCCTCAACTCCAAATCACTCCCCAATCCTCAATTCTCCTCTCACCCCGTGACTCCACACCAGACAAATAATTCCTAAAAAAGACAAAAAAAAATATAAAATCACATTTGACTATTTCTGTGTAAAAATATAGAGAGAGGGACGAATGGAGAATGTAAGAAACTAAAAATGGGTATTAAATATTGAAAAAGTGTTTTTACCTCTCGAAGTGGTGAATGGTGGGGTAAAAGGCGGGCTTTTCAACCCCATGGTGAAAAGTAATGGACACATACACTGGAGTACACCAGAGGTACATGAAAATAATAGTGACGGTCCTGATGCAAAGGCGGGGCTCAGGTCTGTGTGTGTAGCCGCAAAAGAGAGGCAAACCGTTGAATCGGATTGGATTGGGTAGCAAAATTGTACCCTCACCCGTTCCCTCATCTGCGCTGTTTTCAGGGTTTCTCCTTTACCCGCTTTCCCTCCTTATTCTCCCCCCTGCTCCCCCTCCTTCCTCCGACAACACCACCTTATTACGGGGTGTTCTTCGGGGTGTTGTCTGTATTGGTTGAAACCTCTGGTTGTATGCGAAAAGCCGGGCAAACTGGTTTTGTTTCGCGGGGGCTTGCACCGCTGCACCGTTCACTAGTCGAGACAGTCCAATTTATGCATCACACGGCTATGTAGGCACCACACGAGAGAGGAGTATTATTTTGCCCAAAAAACCATCTTCACCACCGCTGTGCCACCGGACTTTGCGCCACTTATAAAACTGCAATATACAATCAACAAAGTGCCTGGACCTTTTTTTTCTTTTTCATTTTATCATTTTTGGTTTTTTAAATTGCACATCAACAGCACAAATTGAAATAAACGTATTTTTCGTATAAAGTTCGTCGGAGTGAATTTAAAGTGAAAAATTATATCCAGTGAATCGAACGACAGGACAACAGGACAACAGAACCACAGGACATCAGGAACTTTAGACGGCGAAAGTGACTTTGGCATCGACATCAGCATCAGTGATACCATTTATTCAGTCTGAAACTCTGGTGAAAATAAATTCCAGTTTAACACTGAATTGGGGATTATTGTATTTTTTGTTGAATAAGTGATACCTGTTTTTTTTTTCGGCAAGTGCTTCTTGATAAATTACATTGTGGTGACGATTGTACGTTGGTTAATATGTGTCGCATACCGCGGATTATACCGGAGATATCGTGACTATCGTCCTCGTGCATTGCAGTGTGTTGATTGGGTGCTCTGCTCCGACTAAAATAATCATCTCACTGAATTAACTGTTCTTATCGATAAGGAGAAGTTGACGACCGTTGGAAATTAATCATCAATTTTCGGCTAAAAAGACAAATTCAAGCTCAGGTATTCACCGATAACTCATTGATAACTCATTGATAACTCATTGATAATCCATTGGCAATTCATATGATCTCTATCTATTTTATTTACCCAGTCATAATTTCGTTATTCTTCCCGCGCAAAATTTTCCAACATTTATTTTAGAGATGATGAGACTCCGTCTGGCTATTTTACTTTCTCTCTCACTCTCTCTTTCTTGGATTCAGCCGAATATTCTCTCTCTTTCTCTCTTTCTCTCCCTCCCTCCCTCTCTCTCTCTCTCTCTCTTATCCCCCGACGCTTGCAATTTTTCGCAAGGTTATGTGCAAGTACGTCCGGTCAGCGACACAGGACGGAGTGAATAATCGTTGGTTTTAGTTTTCGCTCTTCTCTCGCTCACCGTCTGGCCGCAACTTAAATTCCCCGGGTCCCTTATTTATCGACGCACTACGTCCCAAAAGTGAAATAAGACGGACAACAACGTCCGTTACTACTTCACAAGTCTTCACCCGTATTAATCCACCAGACTTTCACTCCGTCATCACCTTTATTTCCTTCCCCATTTTCCTTTTCCTTCTTTCCATATTCCCTCAACCTCGAAATCCTCTAAATGCAATACCCCAACTCGATCGAGCGTGCAATGGACTTTTCATTGGAAATAACGATTAAAAAAAAAAAATAGAACTGCGAACAATCGGCCATCGTCACCCCTGGCTTATTTTTCAATTAATCACCAACAATGAAGCCTCCATTGCCAATTCGTCATTTTCATCAGGATAAAGTACACACCGAGATATCTTCGCTTGGAGATTTCTCTGTAACCGAAATATTTGAGGAGTTTTGAAAGAGAAGAAGAGTGAAGAAAAAAACCGTCTGAAAGAAGTGCATAAAGCCGGTGTCGAGGTGAGCATTGAGATCAATGGGGGACGAATAGGGGAGACAGACAGAAGAAGCTAAAAAACGAGTGAGATGAGGGATAAAGAAGTCTCGAAAAAACCGCGACATGCAATACACGCGGCGAAAATTTGGCCTCGAGTGCATCGGACTTGGTCGGCAGTTCGTTGTTCTGAGTCGAGGACGCTGGATGCATGTGTTGGTCCGTGGGTTTAATCTCCCTCAATTCTCTCATTCTCCCCCCCCTCTCAACTTGTCCAATGGCCTTTCATTCTCTTCCTCTTTTCTCTCTTTTTATTCCCCTCTGCTTTTTTTTTTTATCTTTAAAAGCACCACGTTGTGCACATACTGTAGAGTCCAGGGCGCGTTTTTCGTGAGGAGGGGGGGCGCTGACGGAGCACCAGGCCAACATGAAAATGGCCAACGACAAGCGCCTCTGGTGCGCCGGTATCGCCGGTATTAAACCCGTGTGTTGGTTCAAAAAGAGGGGGAAAATACATGTACGTGTGAACCGTACACTCTCTTTACTCTATCCTCGTTTAGCTGGGTTCGAGGCGTATCTCTTTGCGCGTCGTTTTGTGGACCCCGTAGTGTTTCGCGATCACGTTTTTTGACGTTCCCTTTCCCCTCGTTCCCGCCCGATTCTCAGCCGCACTATTGCCGATATACCGATATCAATACCGTTTTATTGCATTATTCCATCATCCACATGATACGTACACCATCCGACGATATTGTTATTATTTTATTATTATTTTTCACGATCGTGAATTTAAATATTCATTTTTTTGTTGTTGCCAATGTCGGAATGTTCGCGGATCTGTAGGTCTTTTCGTGGCTCGTGTTGCTCCGAATTTTCACGGGTTTTCGGAGGTCTGGGCGGGAAAACGAGGTTTGGCGCGGTTCGGGGGACTTCAGAGAGAGTCAGGGTGGTTCGGGGAAATTTTGGGGAAATTTTCAGGGGGCGGCGGCGGAGCGGAGGGGGTTCAGTGGAAATTCGCAGACGCGCACGGCAGGTGGAAAGGGGTGGCGGGGGGATAAGACAGGAGGGGCGAGGGACCGGAGGGGGTGGCTGGAGGGGGAACACCGCCATCGTGGAACGGAACCGGAGTGCACACGGTGCACAACTGCATTCCACGACGGGGTGGAACACCAGAACGTGGATGCATTCCTAGATTAATATTTTTCCATCTCTCAAATAACGAGGGGAACCATATTTACGGTTCATTGTTGTTGTTGACGTGTTTTTCCAGAGCCAAGTGGATGTAAATAAGATGAGTGAGTGATGTGATTTATTTAAATTGTTTTTGTGGTGAATTATCGTCGGGATTTTTGCTGGGCATTTTTTCAAGGGGGGGGGGGAATATCGCTGGCATTTTGTCGGTATCTCGTCGGTATCTCGTTGGCGTTTTGTCGGTAATTGGGTATTTCAGTTTTGCCGGGAGGGAAAATTACCGGATTTCCCCCCTCCCTCTGGGTGCCGCTTGATTTTCCAGGGAAATCTCCAGGCCAACCCTGGATTTTCCACCCTTTGTCTACGGTCTTTTCAGTTGTTTTGGTTCGGGCGACGTCTTTGTATTTGTGTGCGTACATCCGTGAATTCGCGTACGTTACGCGCAATTCGCTCTTTGTCTTTTGTGTGTTTTTTTTTTGCTCTGTGTTGGAGCGATATTTATTTATTTTTTTGCCCCCTCCCCCGGGGGGTTTTCGGACAAACGAAGCGCGGGAAAAGTGACAGGGAAAAAGGTGAAGATCAGGGGGAATTTTTTGAGTTTTTCTTTTTGGTTTCGTCTAGCCTGGGGATTCGCATGTCAACGGTTCGGAGCACTCCAGGTGATTCTGGGACCTAGAAGGTATCGGGGGTTTTCTTGGTGGTCAGAGGGGCTCCTGGGGTTTTCCAGGGGTCGGGGAATTAATTCGTCGGGTGTGGGGTTATTCAGAGGATTTTTCTCGAGATTGTTGGCATCACGGGGCTCATAACCTGAAACTCCTCAGGATTTCTTGGGTTCAGGGGAATTTTCGGGGGTCAGCGAGCTTTTGGAGTAGTCACGGTCGTGGTAGCGTGTCAAAACAGACAAACTCCACAATTTTTCCGCTTATCTATTATTTCGTTAACGATATGGGCTGAATTATTGCGACTGATAATGTGTTGTGTAGATTAACGTGAGAATATCAGATTCATCGCGATTTTAATGGTTTTTTTTTTCTTCTTATTTGCAATTCAGCTATGGCAGAAGGAAATGGGGAACTCAAAATGGAAGAAAAGCAGTCGAAGGAGGAGATGGAGTATGTCGAGAGAACGGAGGACTTCGCTAAGTTGATTCAGTATGGACTCGATGAAAAAGTGGCGGCTAAATTAGATGAAATTTACAAAACTGGGAAACTAGCGCACGTTGATTTGGATGAACGAGCCCTCGATGCCCTTAGAGAATTTCCAGTTGATGGTGCACTTAGTGTTCTAACGCAATTTTTGGAATCAAATCTTGAGCATGTTTCTAATAAATCGGCGTATCTCTGTGGTGTCATGAAGACTTACAGACAAAAAAGCAGGGCAGGACAGGGCACAGGCACTAGTACAACGCCCAAAGCACCAGACGAAGACAAAATTAAGGTAATTACTCGATGTTATGATTTTTTTATCCATTTATCTGAAGAACTATTGGTTTTTGAAAAAAATATCAGAAATCCTTTTTTGTCGGGAATTTAATTGCCTACAAAAAATTCATTTGGTGTTTCGATAATTATGATGAATTTTTAATCGACTAGTCCCTTTCATTGTTTTGATACTGAATTCTCATGCGTTGACACAATTTTTATGATTTGATACAGATGATACTTGAAAGAACTGGATACCCACTCGATGTCACCACTGGACAACGAAAATACGGTGGGCCACCCCCAAGTTGGGAAGGGCCCACTCCAGGAAATGGATGTGAGGTAATAACTGAGAAAAAAAAATGAAAGAAAATGCAGGAAGTACTCTCATTTCTGTTATTAAAAATATTCTTTAATACATTGTACTCAAGGTATTCTGTGGAAAAATTCCAAAAGACATGTACGAAGACGAACTAATTCCACTGTTCGAGAAATGTGGAAAAATCTGGGATTTGAGGCTTATGATGGACCCCATGTCTGGCACCAACCGGGGATACGCTTTTATAACATTTACCAATCGAGAAGCGGCACAACAAGCAGTCAGAGAGGTATGTTCATCCACATTCTTGATTATCCTATTAAAAAAAAAATGAGTATTTTAGTACATGTCTCATCCATAACATAGATATATTTTAAAACCAAACTCGTATCCTGTAGTTAACATGATGCCATAACGAACCAATTGGATATCCCAATGAAAATTTTGTTTCTTTTCGAAAATTATCTCCCATTGGTGCCAATCTCTGCACACGATTCAATAAATTATAATTAAAATTGAATTGACTCTGCATTTATCACAATTAAAAAATGCCTTTGATTCGGTGATTATCTCAATCCGTAATAGTGCAGAAATTGGTTCTGATGCAATGTTCGTAGAATTTTTAGTCCCGTTAAGACCCAGTGTTTGTCCTCCCATCAATATCAATATCGAGAATCCAATTTACGCCTAATTCATACTTTGAAACCCCCAGGATGCATTACAAACAATCCACGTTATTAAAATTAATTTACAATAGATTTTAAATAATTTCTCATCTACATGACATGAATAAGTTATCCATGCACATGGACGTGTGAAATTATGCCCCCCCATCATTATCCCCCCTCCCCCTTCTCAACAATGTATCATTAATGTTTATTAACGTCTAATAGAACAACAAAATCCAACCAATTCCCAGAATACGTCATATAACAGTGACTGATGTGATTAATCAAGTCCTGCGGATGAGTTTCTTTTTCCAGCTCTCCTCTTTGCTCAGTGGGCAAAATTGGGAGTGGAGAATCTTCTTCTGAACAATAACAAAAATATATATATATATGTATATATATCAACGTTCAATCAGTTGAGAGTCATTAGGGGCACAAGAGTAATCTAATTGGTTCCAAAATTATGAGAGAGAAAGAAAAAACATGAGAAGTAACAATTTTTTGTAACAAAATTTTTCAGACGAGGCACAAAAATTTGTTTACAGGATTTTCAATGCTATATTCGAAATCAAATGATCAAAACAAACACGCGAATGCCGGGTATCAGAAATCTGGGTATAATCGAGCGAAACCGCATGCCACGTGTTACCCATTTCCAGAAACTCCAAAATTTTACCGAGGGAAATCACTCCTCCCTCTATTATTTCACCTATTTTTCTTGAATTCATTGCAAATTGAGAGAAACAAAATTTCATCAATCTACTTGTTTTTTTTTTATATATTTTTTTTATTCTACATAATTATTTATTTGGTTTTGGTTTATTTCTAAAACAAAGAAAAAATTAATTATATGCGTCCACAGCGCAATGTTTTGTTTAATAATTGGAAAAAAAAGTACAAAATTAGGCATGTGTGTGTTTTTTTCTTCATCCCACAGCTCGATAATTACGAAATAAAACCCGGCAAGAGTCTGAAAGTAAACATTAGCGTTCCTAATCTACGACTTTTCGTCGGGAACATACCAAAGTCAAAAGGCAAAGAGGAGATCTTGGAGGAATTCGGTAATTTAACAGGTAAAGTGAATTCGAGGCGTGTGCACACCTACCTACCTCTTACCTAAACCTACCTGTCTACCTATTTTGATTTTTTATCATTTCTCCTCTTATTATTATTATTTTTTTTTTTCGTTTTTTGGTAATATAAGAGTGGTAGCTTTTAAGTAGTGGTTGTAGATGGTATGGAAAAATTTAAAAGAAACATTGAACAATTCTTATTTGAAGAGCCTGTGCGATCGTGCGATCGTTACATTTAAAAAAAACTGTGAGTGATACCTTCGATAACTTCGACGCCTCCTTGCCTCTCGGTTTATTAGTGAACAGTAACACCTCTCTGGTCCAAGTCTTCTCTTCCCTCTCACATCTAGGTCTGATTTATAATTTAATTACAATTATAATTTGCTTTACGATTACATTTGTCTCTCACAAATCCAATACTAGTACGATTTATTTTGATTTACAAAACGGCGAACGGCCGGCACTCGAATTCTCCAGCGAGATCTGTAACTACTGCCTCTCTTATCTATCAATCTCGATATTTCCACTTGTCTCCATCACGATATCTCACAACTGCGCTACTCGCCTAATTACTCACTAATTACTGCTGAAGAACAATATTAAATTGAATGACAAACAGTCACTGCACCCTTCTATTTTAATTGTTCTCTTTCAATGTTTCAAATATCAATGTTTTGCTCTATCACGTACTTCACTGTCATCTGTTCTATTTTATCGGAAATATCGTTGTTTTGCCAATTGAGACTAGAGCCAAAAAGCAATGAGCATTAATACGGAGTAGGTGATTAAATAAATGAGTGAAAATTGGGGGCCCGGGCTTAAACGCAGATCATTTTATTCATTATAATCGTGACATTGTTTGTACCACCTGGTACAATCTGGGGGGTGACCAACTGATTTTCCAAAATGTCAATAATTTTTTAAATTATCAATATTTTTAATGGTGAACTGCCGAAAGCATGGGGGTACGGGAGACCTGTGTGGACCGCTGGGGCGTGTGGCTCGCTAACAAACAGACAGGCACTCCCAACCACCCACAAACAAAATCCATCTACCAATTTGTTTATTAATAATTATTTATCATCCATCCTGTACCTCATTCGCTCGCTGTCGTACTGAGTACTCACCAGATTTTTATTTTACATTTTTTTTCAACTCCGGATAAATCACCAATCCAAACAGCCCTTGTTATTGTTCATTATTATTTGATGCAAAAATGGAAATTCCTCGAATATTCACTTGGCGCGATCCCTCCACCAATCAAAAGACCTGAAAAGAGAAAAAAAAAAAAGAGATACACTCGGCCAATGAGCAGGCGAGAATCAGTGTAAATGAGCAAGCTTAATTGGCACTCTCCTTCCACATTATTCTTACAGCTGAATGATTATGAGATTCGGAAAGGCAAAAAGATTGGTGTTACCGTATCTTATAACAATCACCGCTTGTTTGTGGGAAATATTCCAAAGAATCGAGACCGAGATGACTTGTTCGAAGAGTTTACAAAGCACGCACGTAAGTTGACAATTGCCCTTAAATCTGCAGGCAGAGAGTTTATAATCCGGAGAGTTCTGGTTTTTTTTTTCCTTTTTTTATTCATTTTACTGTTAATTTTTATGGAGAAGATTTTTCCTCGTGAGAGGAAGTGAAAGATTGTGGAATGAATGAGCGAGTGCAAGGGACGACAGGGAACACGCAGCCCTCACATTTTTTATTTAATCAATTATTTCATTTAGTCACAATACGAGATCGGTTGAACTTCTCGTATTTCAGTATTATTTATAATATAATTTTATGAAATTGGTGCCTACACTAGTTGAGTTTCAATTTTCAGAACACGCTTAATGCAGTATTTACTATTCTACACCCTCTGTTTCATTTTATATTTCATTAAAATCATTGAGGAATGCGACTGCTTGGGTGTGTGATTATTTCTGTTATTTATTTATTTATTATTTTCAAATTTTCTTATGTGGGGGAGTAGAATGGAAAATCTCAGGATTTTTTATTTATTCCATTTGCTGTGTTATTCGCGATAAATTAAGGGCGTAATTGTATTTATTCGTAATTCATTCTTTTGCATGGAAACTCTCAGAGTCTGGACACAGAGAGGCCGTTCGTTATTAGTTAACGTAAACGTCACTTTTTTCGTTCTATCCAATTTACTCATTATATTTTTACAATTTCTCTTTTATTTCTGGTACTCTTACAATGGAGTGTGCACTGTGTGTTAATTAACGTTAATTTGAGGTCTGTTTGATGATAATATCTGGTTGCATTGCGTAGAGAAAATGATTTGGGATACGTGGGTATTTCTTGTAATCATTTACTTGTAATCATTTTGGTTGATTCATCGAGAGGGAACGTCGCTTGTTGGATTTTTATTTCCTCCTGCCCTCTATTCGTTTTTTTTTTTTCGTTCATCTTTATTATTTCATACATTCAAAGCCACATTGTATTTCTCGTTTTATTCATCCAATATTGATGACGATATGTAAATTGAATGCCGTTGCACTTGGTGAATAAGGGAAATACAACATGAAGGATAAAGAGTCACGTTTTGTCGGAATAGCTTTTAAACTGAGAGGAAAGAGAGGTGAATAATATCTACATTTAAGATATCAAGTCCACGAGGAGAAGCGAATTGAGTGGGTTGAAACGATAATAGCACTTGATGAATGAAAAATCCGGTAAAATCATTAAAAGACAGTCATCGAATTAATTCACCCCTTCGATTTACTCCAATGGTATTAATTATTATTCACTAGCTGCGTTGATTTTATGGGCTATTCGTTTCTACTTGTCGACTCGTGGTCTTCTCTGACACTGACGGGATAATTACACTATTTATTCAACCGGGTAATTGTTTCAATTGTTGCTCGAGTCCTTGATTAATTATCGGGGTGATGGGGTAAAATAGAGTTGAATAAAAATATTCTGTTTTAATTTCAATTTCTTTTCAATGTCGAAGTGATTTTAATCGGTGGTTGAAATTACAATGGGGGCGACTTTTTATTTTTTAAATAATCATTGGACAATCGGCTTGACTTGATTTTGTTTATTATTTTTTAAAATAGCTGGCCTGACCGAGGTGATTATCTACAGCTCGCCGGATGACAAGAAAAAGAACAGGGGATTCTGTTTTCTCGAGTATGAGTCCCACAAGGCAGCATCACTGGCGAAAAGAAGACTCAGCACAGGTCGTATCAAGGTCTGGGGCTGTGATATCATAGTTGACTGGGCTGATCCCCAGGAGGAACCTGATGAACAGACTATGGCTAAAGTACGCTCATTTCAATCCCTCATTCCCATTAATTTCGATCCCAAACAGTAATAAAAATTTATTTCACTTTTTCACCTGCGATCGGTAGTTCTCGATATATAATATATAATTGGATAGATTGAATAATTATATTTTTTACTTTATACAAATGTCATATTCATTCAGGTTCGAGTTCTCTACGTAAGAAATTTGACCCAAGATTGCTCGGAGGAAAAACTGAAGGAGTGTTTTGAGCAGTATGGAAAAATCGATAGGGTGAAGAAGATCAAGGATTATGCATTTGTACATTTTGAAGACAGAGACTGTGCAGTCAAGGTAATTTATCTTAAAATAATCCTCGATTTATAAGATTAGTTTATACATTGCATTATAATTTTTTATTCTTCATTTCTCAGGCAATGCGTGAACTTAATGGCAAAGAAATTGGCGGCTCACACATAGAGGTGGCCCTTGCGAAGCCCCCGTTTGATAAGAAGAAGAAGGAAGATATGCTGAGGGCCAGGGAACGGAGAATGATGCAAATGCTGCAAGGACGTGGCGGGTAAGAATTTTCCCAAAAATCATCTCCTCCCATTTTGTGATTATTTTTTTTTTCTCACTCTATAATTTTCATCATAATATTTAAAAATATGATATTGTGATGCAGTATTTTTACGCGGTGTTATTTAGAGAGGCGATTATTTAGATGAAGTGAATAAAGTGAATTGTGAAATTTTGTTCTAGGGGCTCTCCGTCACATCCCAGTATGATTGGAGGACCCATGCCAGTTCGTGGATCTGGTAGCCAAGGTCCACGTGGAACTGGAACTGGAATGAGACCACCGATGGGCCGTGGGGACTACAGTGAGTACTGCATTTCTCTCGATATTCGTGTCAGATCATTTTAGTAAAAGTCACATAAAACCTTCGATTCCATTTTATTCAATGATTTTCATAATTCAAAAAAGAGAAACGTTTATTATTTTCGGTAAATCTCACCATTGAATCCATCAAAGTTATAAAAATACTTCATTAATTTGGTGGGAGCAAGTTCAATTGAAAAATCATATTAATCCATCAGAATCTGATTTTCATTGTTTTTAGTTAAATTACTCAACACCGAAATCCCTGCATGCACTTGGGACATTTCACTCATTCTCACTTATAAATCTTTGGCTTTCGCGCATGACAGGCAACGTTTATTTTATCATAAATCTGATATATATATTGACAAAGTGTGAAAATTTAGGACATCACTGAAATTTTTGAATGAACCGTACGGTCATTATTACCGTGCTAATTATCATGGTATCATCCAGATTTTTTCAAAATCAAATATAAAAAATAAGCAGCAATTGAACTAACGCAGTCCTATTTAGTTTTGGTGTGCATTGAGAATTGACGTAATTGTTTGAATAACAGAAACACATCGTCACAAATATCCCTCCACCACTCCCATCCCATTAATATAAACAATTGCATGAGTACCGTTTTACCCTCCTCTTGATGTTCTCCCATCAAGTACATAAAATCCTCAAAAATCCGAGTTCATGTTGTTAATTAGTGAAATTTTTTTGTTGATTTTCGTTTGAGCCCTAGTAGAGAATTCGTCTATAATGAATCATTGCAAAAAATAAAATCTATTTTACAGCCATCAAGGAAATAGGTAAGCGGAAATCATTGATTGACGAATGCATCGATAACAGTTCAAGTATTATTAGATTATTATTTTACATTTACAATTTGTTTTACTTCCATCACTTTTATATAAGCCTTTCTTCCGCAAGTGCTCCTACGTTTCAATCAGGAGATACCCTTATCAAATATTTATTACCATTTAATTATTTATTATTTCAATGGAAAACGAGAGTACGAGTGCTCGACGTTCATTAATCCTCTCAATTTCAACCAATTATTGTCGTTGAATTGTTGAAATTAATGGTGGTGGGGCAATACTGTAAAAAATTTTCCCTCAATAACAAAATTCATTGCAATTATCCAAATGGACATTAAGAATCGTCGACGAACAGTCTCTCGTTTATTTCGATAAGAATAAACCAAAAAAATTACATCTTTTCCCGGCATGCAAACTCATTATAATAGATTGACAATGAAGTTATCATATTTTTCATTTAGTGCGGGAGAAATATTAATATTTCTGTTTTTTTCTCATTCTTATTAAAGTTTTAACTGTTTTGAAAGTCGTGGCTGAGTGGAAAAAACAATAGAGAGATAACAAATTCCTCTGGGTCTACTTGTAATGTGTGTTTTTATAGATTATGATTACGACTATTACGGTTATGGGGATTATCGAGGTGGCTACAGTGATCCATATTATGATGACTATTATCGATACGAAGATTACTATTTCGATTATGCGCCGCCTCCGCCGCCTGCCAGAGGGAGAGGCAGGCAGCCGCAACCGGTGGGTCGCCTTTTTTAACAACAATTAATTCGAAAGAAAAATTCAATCAAAAATTATTGCATTATTTATATCTTAGATTCAATTGAGACTGTCATGATTTACAATTTTTCATGAATTATCACAATTTTTTTTTACATCTAAATTGATATTTTCGTAGGCGGTAGTTTGATTGTGGCACAGTGTTCGCGGATTCCTTTCTTCGTGCGTCCAAGATGTTTACCTTTTTTTTTTTTCGTTTATTTTTTCATTCACTATCTGTCACTCACAGCCTGTTGAATCGCGTTTAACACAAAAATTTGCTAATTACTCAATTTGTGCTGACTAACAAGACGCAAGGGATTGTTGATATGTTTCCCCCCCATTACTTTAATCATTTTACTTTCCAAATGCCAATTTTGCAACGCACACCTACGGCACATTGTGTATTTCATTATTCACGGCTTTGAGTCTGCAATTTCCAGCTTTTAACATTTTTTTGTGGTGGAAATTTTGTGCAGATGTTTGGAGTTTAAGTCAATGAAATTCGGAATTTTTCGATATTCGGTTAGCATCAGGAGTTCAATACAATCGCTGAAAATTCCCAAAATGTTGACTTCAATTGCCAAATTACTGTGATTACACGTTGTCTCGAGTGGTGATGCAATTGTTTTCGAGTAGATCGTGTGAAATAAATCTACTGAGGGGATGAACGGAGGAGACAAGTTTTTATTTAAAATAATCCCACCCTATGAAATTAACTAACTTATCACGTAGCTAAATAAATTATATGTTTGCCAAGACTCTTCCAACAACTCGGAAACCTCGAACACTGCCACTTTCAGATTCTCCGCGCTAATCATATCTGAGCCATAGACCCACTTCAAAATTTATCTGGTGATTAATGCCGGTGCAGTTGCCGGGAAAAGTTAAGGAAAAAAAAGGGTGAAAAGATAACGGCGCCAAAACGGAAGAAAGGAAAACAAAAAAAATTCATAAACCTCTAATTAACGAAATGATTGATAGTGATCTCCAAATTCAGGTGTCTAATCCTCACTTGTCCTTCATTTAAGAACAATTTTAAATAATTCCTTTCCCTCCCTGGTGTGTGCTAATTAATGTTTTGCTTTTTCAAGACATCACTGTACTAAAATACAAGGGGCCTGTATCTCTAATTCTCAGTGACACAATCATTTACAAAATGATTTGCATTATTCTATCATCGATTTCACCGACAACAATTTCACCCCTCCAATTTCCAACAATTACCATTTTTTTTCTCATTTTTTAGATAGAAATTTTCTCTTCATAAAAATTCAACCCAAATATTGATTCAAGACTTATCAGTTTTATCATTTAATTGTGCTCTGTGAGAATGATTTGAAATATTTTTAGACATTTTAAATATTTAGATTTACCAGTCCCTTGATTGAAATATCGCGGAATCTATCAAACTCACAGATTGTTTATTTTTTTATTGAAATTTTGGATAGAATCCAATAAAATGCTAGTTAAGAGGTAATTCTTAAATGTAGCACACCATCTCGAAACCGCTTGAGCCCTTCTAACATTCACAACGAATAAATTAACTCTCTCGTTGAATTCCGCACGATAAAAAAAAATGAAGTCAAGTCTCGTGGCTCGGATATGATAACTGTCTTCCAACATTTTAGTTTCCTCGTACCCTTGACTCTTTCGCTGTCATTCTATCGAGTTTCAGGTGATCCCCGGAGAAGTTGGATGAGGACTAATTACCCAGTGCTTCACCCCTGCATTTGTCTTTCCTCCACTAACTATCGACAATTAAACAATTCGGAGAACATTTCCCAAGTTGAAATAACACATTGCGCAAAAATAATGTGAGACGAGGGAAAAGTTGTCCAATAATTTCAGGAACCGGAAGTTCACGCTGATCATAATCCCATGTACTAACCGAAATATTTTCAAATAATTAACCAGGTACCCTAATTAGGAGAGGATGCGCCGAAATGGGAATGAGACTGGATTGAAAATGTACATAATGTTGAAGAAAAAAGAGAGTATTTAACTCCAGATATCAGAGAAAATCACACGATGATCTCTCGCTTGCTTCGGCAGTAATTCACGCTTTTTTGCGCACTCAGTCCTGCTTATTATTATTTTTAATGCTTTTGTGTTTTTTTTTGTTAATGCTTCCTTTTGTTTTAGCTGCCAGTAAGTTGTGTTGCTTAACAAAATCCCAAGAACGTAAATACGATAAAAAAACCGCTTTATCACCACACGCTGGATAACCTGTGCTAACCCATCCTGCTGCTGTAATTGCATAAAATTCTATCGAATCGAAAAGCGCAAAATGTTGTTAATAACACGATTCGGTTAGTAAGTTGTTTTTTTTTTATACTCCTTGTGATAATTGCCTATCGCCTATCGCTGCACTCTCCACTGCTCTGTGCTCTTATCATTTTTATAGTTTTTTAATTTTTTTTTTCGCCTCACAAGTGTCAGCTTATGGGTCGCACCAAGAACCTTTTTCACTCTATCGAAATTTCACAGTGAAGAGTAGATGTTTCATGTTGTGTCAGACGTGTCAAACTTGCAGAAAAAAATATCAATGAGATCGTGACTGTTCGTTCGGTTGTAGAATTTTAAATCAAGTTTTTGCAATGAGAAAAAAATTGTGCTCTGACATATATCCATTTATTTGATATTTTTTTTTTGGTTGATTTATAAAAATCGGTTTTTTCACCCGGGAATTCTCAGGCCATTGTGATTAGGCTTTAATTATGATAATTGCTCCAGAAGATGATTTCGTAATATTCCTTTTTCGTGTTTAATAAACAACGACGAATTAACAATTTTCTACAATTTTAATTAAATAATAACATCTAACTCATTTCATTCAATTTCTGTCAATAAAAAAAAATCATTCAACACAATTATTGTAATCATCATCTGGGACACTATAATTAATTAATGTTGCAATTAGCTTCTAATGGGGATTCCATGGAGCCGAATAACTGAATTAAAATTAAATAGTTAAAGGTATAGTAAAAGTGGAAATGGATGAGCAATTTTTTTTTCTCGTGATGATAATTGTCGGGAGATGAAGTGACGAGGATGAGAAAAAATAGGAGATTTAAGAGTAATTGAAAAGAAGCTGGAGATGGGGTAACATTTGGGTGTGTGTTGTTTGGCTAGGCTGGTCGTGGCCGTGGACTGGTGGCCCGTGGCCGAGTAGTCGGTGGCCCCCAAGCCCGTGGCCCAGTCAGGGGGGGACGCAACCCCGCAACATCCGGGGCCCGTGGGGCCCAGCGGCCAGCCGTTCGTGGGGGGGTCCGCGCCAAGGGAAGTTTACCAGGTGAGGATGGTCTGTATCAAAATGCAATATATATCATTTTATTTCCATTATTATTTATTCACCCTCTGAAAAATTATTTCCCCTGTTAAAAAATCTCTGATATTTTTCTGGGGTGAAATATATTTTTCCCAGGGTACCGCAATTCAGTACCGAAGTGTCACATCACTCATGCAAATCAATAAATAAATAAATTAATGAATAAATAAATGAGAAGGATGTAAAGTCAATTCTCGACTCTGCAGTAAATTTCGGAGATATCTCCGGAACTTGAGAAGCTGTCGAAATTTTTGTTATAACAATTTTTGTAGAGCGAATCGAGATCTACAGAAAAGGTTACCGAACGAATTTCGCTATCTCTCTTGGATTCTGAAATAAATCGAATTCCGTCGTTGCAACATTTCGCTACTGAATTAATCACTTGTAATTCGTTGATGAGGCGTTTATCCATTGCTAGATCCTTTATCGCTTCCAGCTTCTCCGCCGACTTCCATTCCATTCCCATTCCAGGTGCACTATCCTCTCCAAGTCAAAAGCCAGTCACGTTATTAACTATTTATTATTTATTAAGTTCCTCATACGACTATTCAACGAGAAATTGTTTTCGATACTTGATCAATGAATTACATGATAAAGACAAGGTAAAGAAAAGAACTTGAAGTTCTCATATTGAATAGTCGTGATAGTTTTAGATAATGTGTAATAATTTTTTGATTTAAATAGATTTGTTGGTGATTTTATTGTGTGAATATTGAAATTTACAGCAGGTAAGCGAAAATTTGACGGGGGTCACCAGAACCAGGGGGAATCTAAACGTCGCTTCCAGAGCAGCTGGGGAAACCAGCCCCTCGCCCAACAACCGCTGGGCAATACGTACGGATTAGCGAATGTTAACGGTGGCGGTGGTGGTGGTGGTGGCAGTGGTGGTGGCACTGGTAGCGGTATCGGTGGCGGTGGTGTTGGTTTTGTCGATAGAACAACCGGTGCCACTGCTGGCGATGAGCACGAGTGGTACCAGGACTCATACAACTCGTGGAGCTAACTTCCGTCTGATAACGTCATGCAATTCGATTAACTATTACAATAAATTCAAAAACCGAGATAACTAAATCCTCGATACCACGAAAATTCAGATGAATAAAGATAAAAGGCAAAGCAAGAGTAACGAGGGCCTCATTTTTCGACAAAAAGCTCAATTGCCGGGAGTTCAATGTTATCGGCTAAAGTCATCACCGAACTCAGCGTGTAATAATTGTAAATGTAGATTTTCCAACACTCAATGTAACAGACGGATGAATTTAAAGTGAACCGTTGTATTTAGGGGATAAATGCCGACGCGGAGGGATGATTTTTTTTTTCTTTCTCTTTTTTATATCAATGATTTGTTCAATTGTAATCATCACTATACCATAACCACACCACACACCACACCACCGTCATTCGCGTCGCGCCGATTATAAAGAAAAAAAAATGTTGTGATTTTAATGATGAAATGTACAGTGATGTGCCACTGGGACTAGTTATTATTACATCGGAGTGACCACCCATCCACCCCGTACTATTAATTGATAATGTTAATTGTAATATCGTATATCGTTAAGGTTTAACCACTACTGCATTGTCACATTGTTTACTGCCAAGGGAGAGAGAGTGATTTTTAGGATGATGGAACGACGATTAAAATGATAGGGCTATACGAGCGAAGTGATGAAATTATTGAGATAAAAATTTAGAGGGCTTGCAAGTTAAAGGGAAAAAAAATTTAAAAACAACTAAAAAAATGTTTATTATTATTATTATATTAGTTTGAAGAGAATTAGGAAAAAATTGACGTTGAAAATTATGTTTGGAACTTTGTGATGGCTCGTATTTAGTTAAGTGGTTAATGACAGCGTGACAGCCTGTGGTTGTAAGTGATGTCGTTCGAGTAGATTTTTTTTTTTCACTGTTTGAAACGTTTTTCTTTACTTCTCTTTCATTGTTTCATTATTTTTTTTTCTTTCATTACTAAAAAGAATAATAAAAATAAGAAACGAAAAGACTACTCGTAGCATGGATAAGTGGCTGGTTGATGAGGTTGATGAGGACTGAGATTCTTTTTTTTTTTAAACGATGGGAGTGTTTACGGATGCGTGTGGCGTATGGAAGAAGAGCTTTTGAAATTTATAAGAGTGTGAGTGGAAATGTAATCGGTAATTGGGGCTGGAAAAATTTTGAGGGTTTTTAGAACTTTAGGCTGGAAAATAATCTTGAAAAAGGGAAAAAAAAATTGATTATGAGTTAAGGAATTAATAAAATCAGATGTGTGCATCCTCCTGTGTGTTCATGTATGCGTGAGGATTGGTAAGAGGGCGATTATCGCCGCCTAGACTTTCTATTGTTGGTCTATAATGTGTACAGTCAGTGAAACTATTATTATTAAGGGTCAGGCAAGAAGGTTTAATCCGGGCGAAAAATCAATTCGCCGTCTGAGTTGATGGTGTTCTTTGAAAATTTTCCATTTTTTTTTCTTTTTTTTTTGGCTGAGTTCTAATCGTCGATTCGATCGAGTGTCGAGTCGATGAGAAAATTGTGATCGAATTGGGGTTCGAGATTAAGACTTAATATTGCTCATGTTATGAGACTAAATTAATGGCAAAGGAAGAGAGAAAAATGTGAACTATCCGACGAGGATACCGATTTTGTATATTAGAGAAAATCATTCGATTAATTCAATTGAATTATGAAAGAAAATTATCGATAACTCGTATCTAAATTCTATAACTGTATTTTCTTTACTGCATTTTTCTACAAAATGCTATTTATACTCTCCCTCCAGTAATCGATTGGACTAGGATAAATAAAAAAAAATGGAGGTGAGATATGAAATTTTGGTAGATGTGAGATAATTTTTCGAAATTGCGTGACTATTGCGCTTTCGATGCTTTTTTTATTTTCATCATATATTGGGGAAAGAATAAAAATAATCCAACTCGACTGGCTGCCGAATTGATAATGATAGTTGACAGATTCGAATGATTAAAATTGAAAAATTTTGAAATCATTATGATTACGCAGTAGATCATACACCGGATTAATGCATGTGAAAAAACAATGGGGTAAACGATAAAAAGTGGGGTAAAAAAAAAGAAGAAAAAAAAGAAAGTGAGAGAGTAACACATACAAGCACACGACTTTTTGAGTGTTGAGACTCGTTGTTATTGTTAGCCTGTTAGTTAATTAGTAAGAGTTGTAAGTGCGGGTTGTAAGTTGGTCCCTGTCCCTGGAGCCCAGACATCCCCCCTGTTCTGGAGATTTAAATAATTCAAATGGAAGAAAGCAAATTAACAAGAAAAATATCTAAAAATATTAATTGCAAAGTATAACGAGATGAATGAATTCTTTTTTTCTTTCTGACGAGGAGAAATCATTAATAATCACTAATGGATATATTGAAAAAAAAATTGACAAAAACTAACGGTTTTAAACTGTAGGAAAAAAAAATGTAGACGTTTTACGTATGCAACACACGCGCACCCACTGAAAGAAAAAATAATCCAAAACAATAAGATAACGAGAACTAAATGGAGTTGAAATAGCTGACAATCGTACGAAATGCTGAAGACATTGTTTTGTCACAGACTAAACTTAGCACCTCAGATTTATATGAAAAACCTCGAAGCCTCCCTTTTCACTGGACTTTATAAAACAAAAGAATAATAATAAATAAAAGTAAAAATCACAAAAAAAAATTTAAAAGGGCGCAAAAACTATTGAAAAAAAAGGAGAAAATATCGAATGCCGCCGATAAAATCAGACACCACGATCTGTAATTGACTCTGCACAATTGACAAGTGAGCAAAGAATTTTTGTTGTAATGAGGAAAATAATCGGTCACGATTAATTGAATAAAAGAATATGAGAAAAAATCCAATGGAAGGAAAGAATCGCGACATTAGGGCTTGCATCGTGAGACAGAGATGATTAATTCGATATCTATACATACGAAGAAATATAGTTAACAATCAATTGATTAAAAATGTCTGGATTAAAAATATGATATGAAAGATCGAACGCTCGCAAACCCTCCTATTTATGAGCATTTTTTTTTGTTACTTTTTATTCATGTTTTACTTAACTCTAATCTTGTTTATACCCCCAACCGCGATTATTCGTTTACTTTGTAGCAAAAAAGAAAAGCCGATCGAGGATGAAAAGATGGTGGTGAATATGGAAGGGGGTTAGATCGCATCTAGTTTTAATAATTGAATTAATAATCCCCCGCAAAGAAGAAATGGAAAAATCATATGATATCCCCTGCGTCTCTGCCTTATTAATTATTATTTGTCTTCAAGTTTTTTTTTTCAATAATCAATGTACAAGATCTGTAATTTTTTTTTCGTGGAAAATGTCTTCTTTATTATTTTCTCTTATTTCATTAACATTTAATCAGCTTATATAATCCGAGAGAAATAATCCCAAATCCTTAGCCTGCTCCTCCCCTTCCCCACCCCCCAATAATCCTTTATTTTTTCAACTTTTTAATCCTTAAAATCCCTCTACCCTATTTATAAAAGCATAATATCGAGGATATAATATTAATATTAACAATATAATAAGGATGCTATTGCTAATCAATTACTGAGTGGGTTTTTGTGAACTTGATAAATATTTCCGTATAAAAAAGAATACTAAAATGAAAAAAAAAAAGATCAATGCGAGGGAAAAATACCTGTGGTAAATTAAGGTAACAAAAACATATAAGGGATTAATTTGCATAAAAGGGAAAAACTGAGAATTTAAATTCAAACGAAAATGATGAATGCAAAATCTTCAATTTTTTGTCGAGGGCTATTGTAATGAGAAAACTAAAAATTCAAAGAAATAATAATAAATGCAAAATTTTATTCGATAGAAGGCAAATTCAGAATTTGGATTAATCCATTAAAATACCTAAATTTCGACTGTTCGGCTTGCGGGGGCAAGGAAGTACGAGTGGCAAAGTGGCTGAGGCAGTTCACGGTGACGAGACTTTAGACTGATCTAGGTACATAGCCTTATGATAATTGATCATTATTTTCCACTGTGTGGGCGCCCCTCTGTGTCGCCCAAGGAAGAATTTTACATCCAGAAAAAATTCACGTGCGAAAAAATTCCATACAACCCGTCAAATATCTCCTCACCCACCGGAGATACCGCTATTTCCGTAATAACCTTTTTTCAAGCTCTCAACAACCCCTCCGAAAAAGGTCCTATAAAAAATTTCGCTAACCGCCCTAACTCCCGAGATATCCACCAAAAACCACCCTCGAAACTGACAAACTTCATTTTGACACTTGCCCCCACTCACTCACTCTTCAATTCATCGAATTTATCTCCAAATCTAGAGGACGTACCAAAATTTTCATAATTACCTTTTTTGTAGCTCTGAATGATCTCTCCAAAAAAGGTAATGATAAAAATTTCGTTATCCCCCCTGGATTCCGAGATATTGACTGAAGACGAAGTTGTACCCGAGATGTACTGAAATAAATTCCAGACTTCTCTGTGGAATTCCTCGGGGTGAATTTTTTCTCATCATTCTTTCTACCCCATTCCCCAATTTTTGATAAATCCTTTATAATTACAACCTGGACAATCGGGGCGCCCGACGCGGGTTAATCCTCTTTCTACCATTGCGTAGTTTCCAAATGGTCGTGTAGCCCGAACTTTCGAGTCGCCAAATGAATTCCTGAGCTACATTAACTACGTTTTGAGAGGACGAGGGTTAAGGGTCGCACTTAGGATAATGCACCTGTGGCTGGCAATGCCCCTTACCGCCCGCCCTTTTTACCTTCCTAACTAGTGGTTTGTTTTTTTCCCTTACTCATACATTTTTTTATCATTTTTATTTTCACTGTTGAGTTGACCATGGCAGATGGCAAAACATTTTCTTTCCCATATTTCATTATTTTCTGGAGATTTATTCATTCTCTCATTGCAGTCTGAGAGAATCTTGGGAGAATTTAATTGAAATTTATTTGCGGGAGAGATATGTTGGGCCGGGACAATTGTCACGGGTTTAATTTTACCGTCTCCGGCCCCAGTGGTATATCGTGCCGGTAAATGATTGGGAAGAGTGAAACCAAGTGTTCTTTTTTTAATTCTATATTAAATATATTATATATTATATTCCTGCGAGTATGCATTCATTTGTGAAGATAAAAAACGTGATGTTATGTTTTAGCAGTTAGACGGTGGAGTTAAATGGCTTTACTCTGAAATTTTGTTGAGATCCAAATTCAAATGCACGCGAAAATATTTTTTATCTCCGAGTGAGTGAAATTTGTTTTTTTTTTGTCTCCGGCTTGGAATTTATTTTTCATTAATTCACCGGTTGCTTCGCTTCTCATTTCTCACTACGTTTCGCCTCTAATTTCTTTTTTTTGTTTTGTCTCTAATTGAATCACGTAATTAAAAGAGTTTTTCACCGATGAAGAGAGGATGAACGGCGATGCAAAATTATGTTGAGGGACGAAGTGATTGTGAAAAAATTCCGCGTTAACGATTTTCTCCTTAATGACTAAATTTTTTATAATCTTGTCAATGAAATTTTACCCACCCCCGGCTAGTAGCTAGATTAACACGGAGATGAAAAAATATCCGAGGAAGAATTACTGAAAAAGTAAACGATGAGAATTAAAAAAAAAACTTGTCAAAGATTTTGTGTATGAACCAAGTTGTATTCTACATGTCTCAATAAACAGTTGTATGTGAATTGACCTTTTGCAAATTATTGAATTATTATTCAATCCTCATTCCCTCATTTCCCTCAATTCCCGAGAATTTCACATGTTTATTTAAATACATAACAATAATTAAAATTGAAATATTGAAAGAGAAAAAAATAGAGAATGGAATATATTAGCGTAGTAAAATTGCAACAATTTCATTATAAATCCTTAAAATTTGATTTATCACCCGGAAATCTTGTATTTTCGACGGATAAAAAAAAAGCCCGCATTCCCCCGCGACCTCTGCAGTCGCCACCCCGTGAAATGGGGTTGGGGGGGTTGCCCTGACTGCGCAGGCCCACCCCCACCCACCCCCGACGAAAACTCGCCCTCGACATCATCCCCACAAAACCGAGGACTCGTTGTCCATGGAAAGTCGTCTCGTTCGCGAAGGCCACCCCGACGTCTCCGAAAATTCCTAGTTCTCGTGGTGGCAAGTAAAAATAATAAAAAAGAAAACGTGTTCAAGAAAAGTAAGGAATCGATTAAAATCCATGGAAATTTTACCCCCGGTCGCAGGAACGAGGGATGCAACAACAACTTGAAGGGGACAAAGGGAACTAGAGCGTGCGCAACAATCTCTTCGTCATCGGTGATCACTCGAGCTTCAATTTATCGAAGAGATCAATCACATCGTAAACGTCATGAGATTTAATCCCCGGAGAGGACGTCGGTGAATCTGTCGTGTTCATTTGCCTCGGGTGGAACATTCGTAACTGGAGGGAACGCATGTGCCAACGGATGTCCAAGGGATACAGACATGTCTAACACAGTTTCACGGTAAATTCACTATTTTTTATTGCCCCGAATAAAAAAAAACACCTCAAAATCCACGAGACTCCTCTTTCCTAGACAATAAACGAATTTAAAAAATCTCTACAATTCCAAAAATCGTTTTTAATTTATAAATAAAATAGGTGGTTTGCATTTTATTTTCGATGGAAATTCGGAATTTGGAATTTACAAAGGGTGGAGGGCAAGGGAGAAGGGATAAGTACAAAAGTTGAGTACGAGTATAGGAGACTTGATAATTGTCGACACTGACATTTTTTAACAATTTTTTATATAATTTACACGCGTTTTTTAATGTTTTTTTCGTGACTTTTTAACGTGCTAGGGTGCTGGGTTTAAGTGGAAGTTAGTACTTTGGATTTAAATGGAAATTATGTTTTTTTTGAATGACTTTTGGATAAAAGAGAGTAACTATTGACCAATATCCGTATTGCCAAGCGCATGGGCGCGGTTCGGATCTTATTACCCCGCCCTTTGTGGCTCACACCGCACGTACCATTTCCACTGTTTTTATTTCAATATTCATTGCGCGAAAAAAAAAATAAATCCCATTTACTTAATTATAAACTGCACCGCAGAATTTGCAATAACAATTTTCCCCCGCGATTTCCCTAGAAATTATTGAATTAGTTTGAAAAAAAAAATTTCCACCCTATCGCAGTCTCGAGCGATTTATTCGGTTCAACAATTCGATAAATAATTGATTGTTTAATTAATTATTGATGGGAATTCGCGGCTCATTGCGCCACGGCATCGGCCATATTTTTATTTGTTGTTGGATGAGGGGATATTTATTTTGAGAGTAATTTTTCTAGTCGGATTCAATCGCAGATGTTTTAGGGGATGTATAAAGCCGATTTTTGGGGATCGGTTAATTCCTAGAGTTGAGGGGTAAAAATATATTTATCGGATGTTGGGGGAAAGGATCCGAGGGAGAATCGTCCACTTTCGTCTACATATATCTATGAGCTAGTTTTTCCACTGGGCGTGGCTATTTTATAATCATTCTTTGTTTGATTGTTAATTAAATATCCAATAGTCAATACTATTATCTATGTTCTTATCGAATTATTCTGCTCTCGAGAGTTTCTCTCTTTGTCATCACTGCATCTTTATTTTATAATTTTCCTATTTTATTTCGCAAATCTTTATTTATTATTGTTAATAAAACCGATGGTTAGTGAATTAATATTTGATATTCGGTGGATTAACATTTTTTTTCTAATAACAATTTTAATTAACAACTTATATAAATTATCAAGGAAGCGGAAATGTGGGATACAGTATTTCGATTTCAAAAATTTTAGAAATATTAATTAAATGGATGGGATTTACAAGTAAATAATGGACTCACCTAAATGTACGTTCTCCCTTGTTTACCCATCGTCATGTGCTCCACTTGAGAATATGACGGCGAAATCGTAAACATGTGAGTGACCTAAATAATTTTTTAAAGAAAAACTAGAATTTTAATTGCAACTTTTTTTTTCTCAGAATCATGAATTAAAACTGCCAGCTAAAGTTGTCAATAAAAAATCATTTACCAATTACTTGAGAGACAATAAATTACGTACAAAAAATCAATAAACATTTCCCATGAATTATTAAATAAAAAGTTGAGGTAAAATATAAAAAATTGAATTAACGATTGGCACAAAAAAATAATGGACTCTCCTGAATGTTTTTTTAGTGTTGTTTACAGTGAGCATGTGCTTTACCTGAGAATATGAGGATAAAATATGTGAGTGTAGCATAAAAATAAGAGAAAGGGGTGGGTGGGTGGTTGGTGGGTGGTAAAGGGGATGGCGTGCGTGTAACCGGTCGAGGGCGTGGTGGGTTTTGGCACTCTATAATTCACCCCCGACCTACGACGTACGACTCAGGTGTTACCGAAAGGGCTCTTTGCAGGCACTTCCCTGAAAATTGTGTACACACTCGAGATATTTACCCATTCAACAATTTTTTACCACGTGAATTGACGTACCTCAATCGAACTATTCTCCAACATTTCAGATGACTTCCCGCGACAGCTTTCCTCGTTCTTCCTGGACCTGGAACAGACACTGACGATATGGTAATATTTCCATTCCCCAAAAATATATTCTGAATTATCACCCTGAAAAATAAAAAAATACAAAAAAATATACAAAAATCAAAATTATATCTTCTCCACAGATTCTTTCAGAATTATATAAAAATCTAAACAATTAAAATTCTCAATAATTTATACAAATAAATAAATGGATAAATAATTTAAACATGAATTTTTGGGTGGAATTTAAAACTTCATTTCAAGAAATTTTTGCGGTGATGGAAATTATGGTAAAATAATTTCTTCCAGTGCAGTGGAAGAGGCACTCGTTGAAATTCATTAAACTCAATTTCTCCAGGTGTAATAATTGCTGAAGGGGTGTAGAGGGGAGCACAGAGTATGACAGGGGTTATTGTTCATTAACGAGGTCAATGAGCCTGATTATCGATATTAATGGTATTTTTAGGACACAGTATGGCTTCGGTACTGTGGCATGCCTCTGGGAGTAGTTTCGTCTCACCTGTTATCATCATCCTGTTGTTGCTCTACCCTCACTCAATCGCAGGTCAGTTATCACCCGAAAAAATCTACCTAATTAGTAATCAAAGCAGAGAATTGGTAGAGCGAGTGATTTTTTGTTGATTTTTTTTTCCTCAATTCGAGTAGAAAATTCTGGTGCATAAAATGCGAGTGGAATTGCAAAATAAAATTGAAATAGATGAAGGATTTTTAATTTATCCAAATAATTGGATGTTATTTAAAATTGTCTGAGATTATCTGAGATTATCTGAAATTGTTTGAGATTATTTGAGATTATTTGAGATTATTTAAGATTATTTAATGGAGGATTGCGTGTTTTAATTGATAATGGTGCGGTGTGTTCCCGGTGGGGGTGGACAAAAATCATACGTTGGTTGGGGGTCATCTTCTATCTGCTTTAACACACGACTCTTCCCCACGACTCTGACTACACCAACTTCGACAACAATCTGCGTGTGATTAATCATTGTTTAACGATTATTGTTATAATACGAAAAGGCCGCGAGGTAATTGATGTGCCACTGCCACAGCAAGACTACGTACCATCCCTACCGCCACCACCACCACCACCGGGACCCATCACCACTGCCAAAACACCAAGTACGTTTGCCAATCAATTCAATAATTTTTTATTTATCGAGTTGACATTTTTTTTAAACATATCGTCGGTTAATGTGAGTATAACTGGCCTTTTTCCATTCTCTCTCGACAATAATCTTGCACTGGAAAAATTAATTGTCCTAAAAAACATTCTAATAATTCAATTCAATGATTATAAACATTTGGAATTCTTGGGGTTCCTCATCCCCGGGGAATTCAGTTGGATAAATTATTTTTTTCAGTGTAAGGATGAGGGGTCTGCAGCTGTGAAATTCGAGGGAATAAAAAATTCAGTTTTGATAATAAATCATTACATTTTCTTTTTAATTGCAAGAGGATAAATTTATCTTGTAGAAAATTGAATGAATTCATTGATTTTCTTCGCAATCTCGACAGTTGCTAGCCCCTGAATTAGGAATTGTTTTTCTCATCGGATGATGATAGCTAGAGAATCATAAAGAATTTTTCTTAGCGATTGTTTATTTCCGAGTGTTCTGATTTATCTTGGCGTTGAATTTTCATTTATGTCTCAAATGCTGTTGAATCCTGGTATTTTATACCGTTGATTGTGTCCAGGGTGTGACCAAACATTCGTCAGTAAACCTGGTGGATCGCAGAATGGCACCTTTCATGCACCAACTCTGATCAATCCAGAGGGTGAATCCCAGCAGTGCGTCTACACCTTCCTGGCAGCTCCTCATCAACGAGTGGAGATCGTTTTCACTTCCTTTGGTCTTCGAGGCACTCCTCCAGAGTGAGTGCATTATCCTGCCAGTACTTGTTTCAGTTTACATGTCGCATGTCAATTACAACAATTTAATATTTATGTGATGATTCTTTCGTGTTCATGCGCTGAGAAAAAATGCATTACTCCAAATATTCATTAAAATATCAAATAATATAATCTTAAATATAAATATAATATTCATTATTTCAAATTATTCAACATCAATTAATTATCCGGAAATTATTATTCATTTCAATTGTGATAATTTTCCAGACAATTCCGATTCTTTTGGATTTCTTGAGAGAAAATTTCCCATTAATTTTTTACCGTCAATTATCATAGCCTCCAGGTCATACCAGAGTAATATAATTATCATAATTGACCCGTAATGTGGATTCCCTAGAAATGACTAGCTCGCAGAAATCCCTGAAGAGAATATTTAATACTTCAACATCGCAAGATGAATATTTGCAGAAAAATTTTTTCTCTCTTAACGAAAATCGCAGTTTCCGTTTTCGATTCGATGCTTGTAGATTTAACGGCCAATTAAATGTGCAAAGTGACGACAAAAATAAATAATAAAAGAAAAATCATCAAGAATGGCAAAAAAAAAAACGTAAAAACGTGATGTGATTTGTGTTCGCTGCTTGGGATGAATTCTCAGTGGAGCTGCTGTTGGGGAATTACCTGCGTAAGTATTCGAGTATTCCCACACCTAATACACATCCCCAGCTTCCATTACCCTGGAATAACACCAGACATTTGAATTTAATATCGAAATGAAAATTGAAATATTCAGGGGAACCAGAGATACTGTAATGGAATATATTGCGTGCCTTTGGATATACGTTTTGATGTCGTTCTGTGTGTTGAATGCATGTAGAGACAAGAAGATTGGATTTCATTATTTACAACTCACTCTCATTTTTTCACCCCGAAAAATTCCACTTCGCGTCATTTTCTGCAGATAAAGGATCCGTAAATTAAATAGATTGAGAGAACAATGACCTATAAATAAATTTTTATTGACAAATCGATGACTGATTATTAGATTTAATCAGAATAATTAATACCAGAGTCAGATGAGTTAAACAGATCATTGGTTAATAGACTTGAATATAATGAACGTTTTTATTCAATATTAAAAAAATAAAAAACATCTCAGGAGATATGAGATTTGATTGCAGACATTCCAGATGAATCGATTGTTCCTCTCGCATTGGATAATTGGATTTTTAATGCATTTGTTATGAATTTTTACAGATGTTTTCACGAGTACATGGATGTATACACGGAGATACGCTCAGACAATGCTACCAAGCTGATAGAGACACCATTTGGTGGTCGTTATTGCGGCCCAATACCACCAAGAAGACGTGTGTCATTGTATCAGGGGATTGCCCTCAGCTTCTTCACCGATAAGAATATAACACAATCGACTCTCTTCAGCGGTCGTTACTCTTTCATCAATGCCTGTGAGTTTATGAATTTTTTATGGAATTTATGATTGTCTCAATTTGCGAACGGCATGGCTGTGCCATTTACCAGGGAAAAATTCAATTATTCAGAGGCACAGTGGCATGCCTCGTCGGGATTGATTAACATTCTATTGGAAAATTACCAGAGTTTGGAATTTTAGATCGACTCAGATGCGATGAGACCTCAACTGGAAAAAAATCTTTTCAGATAGTCAGTTACTCTGAAGATCAATTTCTATTTTCACATCCCTCTTTATGCAATCGCGAAATCCTAAATAGCAATTACGCAATTGCAATTGCAACTCGATGTGTCAAGTTTGGTTTTATGTATGACTTTTTTGGTGAGTTTTTGGAAAATATCTCGAGAACGAAGGGAGATGAGGAAAATTTAGTGATGACCTTTTTTGTAGCTGTCGATAAGTTTTCCAAAAGCTTTGATAATGAAAATTTTATTATCTCCATTATTTTCGGAGATATTTTGAAAAATTCATGAGGGGTGAGATTTTTGAATTGCGTCTAGCTGAATACGAAGTTGGTACACCAGCACCGAGTACACCATGCTCCTTCGTGGTGAATTCTACCATCAAGCGTACTGGGACAATCCTATCACCAACGTACCCTGGAACATACCCGAAAGATCTCGCGTGCACTTACAAATTTCTGGGTGAACCTGGCCAGAGGGTGAGACTGGAGTTCCGGGACTTTGATCTCTTCTACGGAGGCTCACAGTACGTATATCATCAAATAATTGGTAAAATTCACTGGTGATAATGTAACAATTGTTCTTCAGCTGCCCTTTTGATTACGTGAAGGTGTTCGATGGCCTCGACAAATCAGCCCCTGTCATTGGCACTTACTGCGGTCAACAACGTAATCTAGTTCTCTACTCATCACAGGCCAACCTCACTGTGCTTTTTGTCACCCTTCAGCGCAACGCCAACACCCAAAATCGAGGGTTCAAAGGCATTTTCGAGTTCTCCGAGAGCTTCGTTAAATTAGGTAATTATAAATATTCATTAAGTGTCTCTCCAAATTTTTCATTAAACGCATCCATTTCCATGAAATTTCAATCTCTCTCCCAATTGGTTTTTTAAATCATTGACAATAAAATAATTCCTTCCGATTATCCTAGACCGACCTTCAGGGTATAAATTGATTGATCTGAAATATAAATAAATGAGGATTTTCGATGGTGTAATGCCGACAGATTTCATAAACAATTCGGGGGGAATGCACATACGAGGATCGGAGTGCGACCAGAAAATATTGAGTATGAAGAAATCTTCGGGGCACGTTGTCAGCCCCAACTACCCCTATCCTTACATACCGAAAGTCGTGTGTCGTTACTTCATCTATGGCATGCAGGACTCTCAGCATCTCGAACGTGTCCGGCTCGAATTTCAGGCCTTCGACATTACAAAAGGAGAAACCAAAGGAGAGTGAGTTCTTCCAAATAATTCATCCCCAAACATCCCCTTTACCTATACATATAAGCAATAATTTATCCATTCAATCTTATTAACAAAGCGAACATCTCATAATAATTTTGATTTGATGGTAGAGAGGTAAATGGATTTAATGGATTATCATGGAATTATAGTTCAGCATGTACAGACGGTTACTTGAAAATCTACTTGAAAGGCCAGGAAGCGACAGACTCATACGATAAATTCGATCACGAGATGTGCGGTAATGTAAGCAATCCGAGCCAAGTAGTTAGTGATGGACCGCGACTCGTTATGGTATTCAGCAGTGGTGAGTCCAAGCAGGGCCGTGGTTTCAAGGCCAAGTACGTATGAATCGAGTAATTAAAGTCCAATAATTAATAAGACTCCAATAAATTGATTGATTAATTTTGTGGTGTGCGATTTTTAGCTACAGCTTCGAAACTGAATACAAAATTCCTGGGACTCCAGCCCCAGATGGCAGTTGCAACTTCACGTATCTGAGCTCTTCCCGGAAAAAGGGGGAATTCAATTCCCCCAGGTATCCGAGCAATTATCCAAGTGATACCAATTGCACTTATCTATTTGTCGCAACGCCCAACGAACAAGTTACACTCGTCTTTGATCACTTCAAAGTTCGAACGAGGAATATTAATTTAACTGTTGGACATTATGGGTAATTCGATGGTTTATTAATTATCACTGGATCGAAATGATTTTTTATCGTGATGATTTATTCAGACAATTGATTATTTTTATCGTCAGAGCTGAGGAGTGTCAGGACGATTGGCTGGAGATCTACAACATGTACCGGGATAACACTGAGAAATTGATCGGGCGTTATTGCTGGATGACAGCGCCAGGTCCAGTGGAATCGAATCTTGGTGCTCTCGGGCTCAAAGTTATTCTCCATTCGGATTCAGAACTCGTTTACAGTGGATTCAAGGCGCGTTACACCTTCGAAGTTACCAAATCCATATTCGGAGGTAAAACCGAATTCCGTACAAATTCATTCACTCAGTACTTTTCAAATAAATCCCTCATTTTTCAGACTGTGGTGCTAATATCAGTAGTCTCGAGTATGGATTGATAACGAGCCCGAATTTTCCGGAGAAATACGACGGCCCACCGAAATACATGGCGAGTAAAACGTGCAATTGGTTCATCAGTGTACGTCCCAATCACAGGATATTACTCAATTTTGAATTGTTTTCTGTCGAGGGAGAGCAGTCAGGTAAAATTATTCAATTTGATTATTTGTTATTATCTATTATATATTTATTAACAATGAATATTGAGATTATTATTATTACTAAATCAATCATAATAAAATGGAATTGCATTGACGAAAAATTCAAGGAACTTTTCGATTTCAAGTGTAATTCTCAAAAATTGCGTTACAAATTTCACTGCACGTGAAATTTTCTGGTAATATTATAAAAATTGAATTTATTTCCAGCGAGAGGCTGTCCAGCGGCTGTTTTACGCATGTGGTTTTCTCTGGCATCACCTCCGATCGAACTCTGTGGTGGAAAACCCACGGAAGTCAGTTGGAGCTACATGTCAGATGACAATAACATGCGTCTCAGGTAACTTACTCAATGGATTTACTCATGTTCATTGAATGCCGATGATTATCCTTTGACAATTTTCATTCCAGTTTTATATCGTCCGACAAGGCAGTGGGTCAACTAGGTTTTCGCGCTGTCTGGACAGAAGTTTCACTCGCATCTGAATGCGAGCCCGATGAATTTCATTGTGGAAAGAGCAAATACTGCATTGCCGAAACACTTCGTTGCAATAATATCGATAACTGCGGCCCCGAAGACGGGTCCGACGAGGACAACTGTGAGTCATGAAAATAATGTGAAAGAAAACATAAATTAAGGCAATTGACAAACTCATTAAAAATTCATATCAACAAATATCATTTCTTTTTGTTATCTCGCTGTTGTCCTCACAAACTATTTTACTGTCTCTGCTGTGTCTAGCATTATCACGGGCATATGTGTCCCTTTTTCATACACCCACTATTTATTATCGTGTCCTTTGTCTGATAAATCTCAATATTCTCGGTATCTATCGTCAATTGCATGACAATCGACTCCGAAATACATGTCTCGTTCGGTACGACCATTCGAAGGTTCTAGGAGGACTTCCCCAGGACTTTATTTCCCAGCAAAAATAATCCAGATATTATTATCAATTTGAATAGATTATTGAGAGATTCCCAGTGTATTTTTCTTCAGGAATTTTTGAGGGAGATTTAGTACAGGGAAGACTTCAACTGCCGGAATAAAAAAGCCATCAGCATATTGAGACAGACCGATGCCTCCACTAAATGTCTAGTCCCCATGTACTGCACGAAGCATGTATCTCCTTCGGGGAATAAAAAACCAAAAGATCAAACAACATTGATAAAACCCTGAGACACTGCAGAACTCCGTCGATCGTTTAATTAAAAATCAAATCGAGGGGCTGGTCATATAATTTCACTACTCCCTCCATTTCAATCATATAATCAGAGTCATAATCTTAAATTTGTTAACACCCCACAGTCTTCATAGAAATTACAATCAACCATTTGACGAATAGTCCAAAAAATTTTCGTCTTAATAAAAAATTAAATTCACACGAAATTTCTATCATTTTTTGAATTTTATGACCCTCGGTAGAATTGCCAGAGTTTAAGAATTTCTGAGTTGATGTAGGATTAATTATCGGATCCCCAGTGATATCTGATAATTATTTCTGGATTAGCAATCAAGTGATTGAGTGGCCCCTCGTGAAAAATAAAAAATGGGGGGCTTGTGAATGGTCTTGTAATATCTCTCGCAGGTACAGCATCAGCCCCACTGGCACCAGCACTGGCTGGACTCTCTGACATGCTTCTTCTCTGTCTGTGCTTTGTGTTCGTCACCATCTGAGGCCTTCCTGCGCCTTCCAACTGACTTCTCTTACCAACAAATCTTCCTTAAATCACGTGAGTCCACTCACAAAATAAAAAAAAAAACTCATGAAAAACAGTGAACCAGCCGCCGCCAATGGATAATTATAAACACACGATTAACTTATTGATAGCGTAGGTATACGATAATCCAGGGGAACAACAGATACTGCATGAGGAATATATGATCTGAATGGAATTGGCTTTGGATCTAACAATAAGTGCACGTCAGAGATATCTGAATGTTCTATTTTCTCTTCTTCCTCAATGTTCAAGCACTTCCCCACTCCATTAAAAAATGATGCAAGTGGATAATTGCATTTTTAGTTAAATCAGTATGAGCATTCTTGCTGATTAATTAACAATTTGCTTCCGAATGGATTCTCTTAATAATCATTAATAATTATTATGTACTCTAAGAACTTCCATCGTCGAAAAATCGGCTTGCAGTAAAATAAATAATTTCAAATCGTCGACAAGTCATAAAAATCGGTGGATTGTCGAAATTCTGGAAAAAAAAATGAAAAAATACCCCACACACATGAATACATAAATCCATACATATGTACACCATAAAATTGACCCTTTCATTCGGAAGCAAAATGAGTGAGGAAATTGGGGGATTGATGGTGGATTTTTTTTAAGATCCAGCTGATGATTTCTAGGTACAACAATCGTGCCACCAGTGAGCTACGCTATTCCAGTAGCTGGTGCAGCAGCAGCTGTTATCCTGGCTATGATAATCTGTCTCCTGTGCCATCGCAAGCTCAAACGTCGTCCTCAAGAGGTGCACATTGATGATCTCCAGCAGAGGGTTGAGGATGTGCGTTACTGCTATCGTCATCACAGTTTGCCCCAGCGTACGTCAAGTATGCACAGCCATGGGCACACTCACAATTACAGTGATCAGTATCATCTTGATCAACCGAGTCCACCCAGCGACAGTGAACACGTCTGCGGGGAGGACATCAGCAGCCCCGAAAGCCCGTGACCATTGTGCTTCATTTTTCGTCGTACTTTACTCATGATTGGTGCCCACTCAATCATTCATATTGCTCACAAAATATCTGATCAACTGAAGAATTCGAAAACGTGAAATTTCGGTGAGATATTTTATTATTTTTCGTTATCCTCTGGGTTAAAGTATTTAATTGCATAAATAATCCCTCAAATTGAAAAAAAAACACCGTTCAAATGCGGGGGAAATAATAATAATTTAAAATATCCCCAAATTATGTTTAATTCGGTTTATTATGATTTTTTGGATTGAACAAATCGTTGAAGCAATCTTGTCGCAATTTTTTTCTCGGCGGTTTTTAACGCGCGTGGGGAAAAATAGTAGAAAAAATCCTATTCGAAATTTTTCATGCGCCTTTGCGAATTGTTTCGGGCAGTATTAAAATCGGCGAATCCACACTTCACTTACGGATTAACAAAAAATACGAGGAACATCTGCTCTTATCATCGACGCCTATAAATGAACAAAAATTGCGTAATTTGTTGTTGTTGTTGTTTGTTTGTTGTTGATGATGAAGAGATAAAATGAAAATTGATGGGGTAATCGGGCAGGTGAGACAGTGCCACTTCATAAAGAATAATCTATACAAGTCTGTATTAATTGCCATTGCCAAGTGGGTAATCACAGCCCGGAGATTATTCACTCGTCATTTGAGACACAGGGGAAATCATGAAATTGAAGAGAGAATAATGAGATGTAAAGACATTTTGCATAACTCTTGTATGTGTAAATACATATACGTATTATTACATATATGTGATACATAGGATAGATAATTGGCACGCAATTTAATGAAACCATTAGACCATCAATCGGATTTAACATTATCGAAAAGAAATAATGAAATATTAAATTGTTAACATCGAAATAAGGAGAGACATTACGGATGAGAAAAATCACGTGATTTATCTGTAGATGATTGCATAATTTTTGTAATTGTAATAAATGGGATAGGGAGAAAAAACATTGTAGGCTGGTACCTGCGAGTCATCCAAAGAAATAAAACGCGTCAACTCAATCTTTTTTATTGTGAAAAAAAAAACAAAAAAATAAATATGAGCGCGATATATATTTTGCCATTACAACGAAAAATACTGTTCAAAATAAAATGCGATTGAAGAATAATTAAACAGTCTATTTTGCATTGAAACACGTGACTTTTTTCATCGCACATTGCGATCGCAGCAATTGTGGGGGCTATTAATAAAATGAAACATTGTAAAACCGGAAGTTAAGGATGCATTTTAGAAATAAGACGTGTTGGTTTAACAATTAAGGGTCTACAAGTTAATATTTTTTTAATTTCGTTCTTCGTTCTCGAGTTGAGGGAATTTCTGTGGTGAAATGGAATAAAGAAAATTTATTCGAGAATTTCTCTGGTGAATCTTTGTACCATTTTCATTGATAAATTCACGAACGCCCAAGAACGTGATAGTTTTATTATGAAATAAATACGAGGCAATTCCGATAGCATTAAATTTGATAGTCTGCTAACAATTTGTATAGGTAAACAGGGTCCACTCGTCGGATCTCGCCATTCATTAGGTACCAATTGCAATGAGTTTGTAGATTTTTTTTTTTCGTAAATTACGGAGAATTTGAGAATTCACAGGAATGAGGCTGAAGCGATTCCATTAAAAAGTCATCAACGCACATATTATTCAGGAATACATATATAATTTCTGGGCATCACTAGTGAATAAACAAAGTAAAAGCTCTCAAAAATATAATGAGTTTCGTGGCCGATTTTATCGATGGAACAAATCATTAACTTCTTTTTATTTCCAAAAATACTGCCATTGGGTTAATCACTCGCTCATTATTCCCCCAAGAATGTCATCAAAAGCCGAAGGAAATATCACGAATGAAAGATTCTAATTGATTGCCAATCTTCCAAATTCTAAAGACAGAACGCAGTATGTACTGATAAGAAACTATTAAAGAGAAAAATAATAATACCAAAAATGATAAAAGAAAAATTGATAAATGATTATTATTGTAACGATATCCAAGTATATGTATATTTCAGATTAATCGCTGCCATTGGAGCTATACCAAAGTATATTCTAAACTATGATAAATAAATTAAAATAATCGTACCATCGACATTAATGCACTGAAGAGATAGTGGAGAGATAACTATTGAATAGGAAAGTGTAAACATACTATTTGGATTAAACTGGTGTTATTTCTGGTCGAGATTGAGTGAAAATGTGACAGCCATCGGACAACTGAATTTTTCAGGATAAAATGATGAGTGAATGAATGGTAATAAAACCAAGAGTCGAGGAAAAATTGAATTAATTATTGATGAAATATAACAGAAAGCTGAACTCCGTTGCTCATCGCATTTAAACATTTTTCTTAAGCGCAAGTTTTCACATTTTATAGTGTAATAAAAAATGATAAATGCAAACTGGTGAATTTGAAAATATATACATACGTGAATTAAATCGAGAAAATAAATGCTAATTATAGGTAATTATTAATATAAATATAGCTATGAGCAGTACGTCGTGTAAGACTTATTGATTGATATATCGAACGACTGTGTTCAATTAGTTTTTATTTTTCATTTTTTTTTTTCGCTGAATCGGGGATTAATATAATAATGTGATAATCATACGCATTGCGAGTAATGAGACGAAATAATCATTACACATTTCTGTCGATCCGCCGAAATGCTTGAAATGTTATCACATACCATTTTTATTACATTGACGGCTGATTTTTTTTAATTAATAGGGGAAATCCCAGTCGTACAGACATTTTCCCGCTGATGTTTTAAAAACTCTCGTCAAAACAATTTAAAAAATTGACAACTCAATCCTCCACTGGAAGAATAATAATTGATTGATTATTTAAATTTTTGAAACAATCCTCCACTGGAATAATAATTGATCGATTATTTAAATTTTTGAAACAACAAAAATTGAGGAATTTTCGTTTTATGTAATGAAACTGAAGAGGTTAGAGGAATATTTTGACGAAATTTTTCAGACGTGCGCCCTTCACAGATGAATCATGTATTTCAATCAAATAAATTTAATTTAGATAAACACGTTGGAAAAATTGATAGAGAAATCTGACGCTTCAAGTAAAAACTGATTTTCATATTAAAATCACTCACGTCAGGTTTTTCTAATGAATTTTCAGGAGATTTGGGATTTGGTAGGGAAGCCGACAAAATGGCGCATTCGTTGGGAATTATACGTATACATTCCTCGTCAACTGTGGATAGCGCGGAAAAATATAAATCATTGCGATTAATGGGCCAAGGGTTTTTGGGAGTTCGAGGGGAATGTTATTATAAATAAATATAAATATATATTATATATGAAATTAATGATAAATAAACGGAGGAGGTGTAAATGGGTGAGTGTAAATTTCGCAAGAATGATAAACCAGAAAATTTGTATAGAATTTGTGGGGAGTTGGCGAAAAAACGAATGAATTATTATATTCTCTTTTTGTTCATCTCTTTTCGAACCGCTCGTCCCTCAACATGTCATTGTCTTGCCCACAATGAAGATAAAACTTGTGGTACATGTGAAGAAAATTTATTATCAATTTCGTTGACATTCGATCCCTCTTCTTGGTGTTAGCGAATGGATCGTGAGAGGGTGAAAGAATTTTATTAATTGTAAATAACAGAAAGAAGAATAAAAATTCAGTGCGAAAACAAGACACCAATAGTTATCATTTTTTTCAAAATCATTTATTTCCAAAATAAGAAAAAATTTTTATTCGTTTTACTTACTGTTTACTTCTGTTACAATTAAATGTGAAATACTCCGGTATTCGTCATCAAAAATTTGATGAGCCATAAAATATTGTGCGTCTGTACGTACACACAATATAATTAATAAGCTTATGTCATCTTAGTCCGATGGAATTTATCGTGTACGGAAATATATTTACATCTGTACTGAAGCATAAAAAGAATAGAATAAGCTCTCTGGGCAGTTTTTCGACAATATCCCCAAACCTAAGGGAAATAATAAAATTACTATAAACACCTTTTTTGAAGGGATAATCGAGAGCTATAAAAAGTATACGACACAAATGTCTCTATCTCTTTTATTTTCGAAGATATTTTCAAAAAACTGTCATAAGTCAACTAGTAACTTGGCTTCAGTACTGAATATTCTCTCCGTGTAATTTTCATTCGTTTGTTCATCTGTACGTACAAAAAGACTTGAAGAAAAATAGAATGAATAGGACATTAAAATTTGATTAGTCGATCATTGTCGTTGGATGAGATTGCACTTGACAATGACGTGCCCCTCCTTCAACGTCAGGCCATAAGTTTTGAGCGAATTGTCAGCATCACATATTATTTCGTTCAATCTACTGCGAGTTAAGATTTCTATTTATCGAAATGATCAGTATCGATAGTAGTACGAGATTCGATCGAGAGTGACAATTACACGTCTCAATTGAATAAAGCAATTGCCCTCGAGAGACTGGATATGCATTTACTATTAATCGTTTTTCCGTCCAGATTTCATTTGAAAGTTCAATACCATGGAATGCATGATGGCTCAATAAATAAATAGAAATAATTTAATGCCTTTAGAGTCAATCAGACCATCTTTGTACCTGACAATACATCATTAATATTTACACACTTGCGATCGATTTCCAAAGACGAAATGCTCCAAATTTCTCCATTATTTCCATTTTTTTTTCCAATAAAAACTTCTCACTTCGAGTCTTCATCAGTCTTATCCTCAGTGCTTTACATTTATTATTATCTCATTTCGAAAAATTTCCTCTCGTTCTTAATCTCTTGTACGTTCCTCTAAATTACAATATAAAAAATTACGATAAATATTCAAACACCGGTTGAAATAGTGGGAAACAAATGGCAATAGAAAGATAACTAATCCCAGGAATAATAAGCACTAACTAAAACACCTGTCGGTGAATTCCCTATCGACTAACTACAGTTCTCAACGAGAAAAAAATCGGCAGTTTAATGGCAAAATGAGACAACTGTCGATATATCCCGAGAAATATTAATTCAAGACAAAAACTCCAAATGACTTTTTTCCAGCTAATTAAACGCCGAGCAAAAAATCTTTTTTGCAATTTTCCCTTAAAACCAACAGTGCCCCAGATAAATCGCCACAAAACCGTCGAATTCCCATTTGCACTTCCACTTCTACTGAAATAAATTGTACTATAAACGGATGCTTCTGCATAATTCCTCATGAAACCATAATCCAAAAATCCTCGCCTAAACAATAATCATCTTTGATCCAAAAAATCGTTAAATACTTTTCCCAATTCCCTCAGACCTGGACATACTGTTCATCGTCAGTATCCCCAGTCTCGACGATCCCCTGAATTCTCTCGTAATTCGCCTCCACCTTATTCCCAACTTTCTCATACCCATCCACCCCCTTCCCCCCATCAACCCTCTCATAAGGAGGCTCCATACCCTCCCCCAAATACCTGACACTCTCATAATTAGGATCAGAATTATTAACAGACTCGTAATTAGGATCAGTATCACTGTCTTCCCTGCAGACAAACGCATAATTAGGCTCAACCTCATGAGGCATACTCTCGTAATTAGGCTCAGAGTCAGTGTCGCCATCCGGATAATTTTTCCTCTTGATCCTGACCTTCTCATACCCAGGATCTTCAGAGCTGGCATTGCTGACCTGTCGATGCTTGAATGGCACCGAGTAAAAAGGAAGAACATCCACACCATTCCTCAATCCCCCTTCATCCCTGTGACTCTGAGGCCTCAGCATCTCATAATTGGGATCATTGGGAGGCTGTGCCCTGATTGCCGTGAGATCCTCAAAGCTGTACTCAGGGGTGGTATCGAGCTCGTAAATTCTCGCGACTTTGGCAAACTCAATGGAATCCATATTAAAAGTCTCTGGTGATACGTTGGTGGTCCTGACAGCCTCAGGCTCCTTCTTCTGGATCTCCACAGAGTCGTGACTGGACCACGAGGCCCTGCTGACCTCCATGACACTTTGTTTCTTGACACGTCCGCTGTCACTGGGGAAATCCTCCTCAGACTCCCTCTTCTTCTTCATTACTTTAGCATACATATCCTCCAGGGATTTTCCCACGGTGGCCTCCAGGTGCTTGGCGCCATCCTCACCCCTTCCAGATTTATCAATCAGGGCGTAAACGTCGGTGGCTTCCTCACCTCCAGAGGGAAGTGGAGGGGGTGGAGGTGGCAGGGGAGAATTCGCCTGACGTTTTTCAGGCTTTGGTGATCCAGGATTGATTATGGAGCTCGTTGCACTGGAGCTGGACGCCTGTCTCGAGTGGGCGTGTGCCACATGACGTAGGGAATCAACACTTGGAGGCTGAGGGGCTGGTAGAGTCATTGGATTGAGTATCTCTTCAATTCTCAATGGTTGAACACTCACTGGTGGATCTTGGACCCTCGGTAACTCCACCATCGGTTGAATCTGGGCATAAGTTTCACTGCCACTCGTGTAGATCTTCTCCTGCTCGTCAATTGCCGCGTACATCTCATCTGAATCGTCAGAGACTGTTGCGTAGTGCGAATCTGACCGATTTCCACGATTCTGGCGGGCGGCTTTTGTCTGGGCTATTATATTGGCGAGGGGCTCGCGCACTGAGATGCTGGTATAGCCCTTGGAGTCTTGCGAATCACCGCTGAAGTGCTGGGGTGTTGCCTGGGGCTGGGGAAATCGGGGGAGTGTGAGGAGTGGCGGTGTCATGTAGGGAAGATCTTGATTCGCTTGAACACCACCGGTTATTGCGTTTGCAGCCTGAATGTCTGTGCAGGAGTCCAGGGTGAGGAGAGAGTTGTGGGAGGAGGAACGACGTGTTCGTGGAGGTGCTATGGGGTTTGGGGGATTTGTCGAGGGACCTGGGTGCGATGAGGTCTGACTAGTTGGCGTTCGGAAACTGCTCTGACGATTTACCTCCGGCTTCGAGACGTTTTGCACTTGGGCGTATGGGTGCTCCTCGTTTGTCGAATTTAATGTATTTAGTCTGGCGTATGGGTAGGCACTGTCATCCTCTTGGAGGGATGACGACTCCTGAGATATTGCACGTGTCCCTCTGTCGTTGCTCCGGTTCACTGGAAAATAATTATATTTTCTCAAAAAATTCTACACAATCTACCGAGAATTGATGAAACCGATGACGAACCATTTTTGTCTTGCACTGTGGCGTACAGTTCTGAGGGGTCCCCCATGATTTCCGCAGCCTCGTAAATAACATCCTGAGGATTAGCCTCCAGGCCTCCCTCCCCCAGGGTGATATTCCTGTCCTTAGGAATATCTGGGAGGCTGCGATTTGCTGTGCTAGTCCTAGATAGACAAACCCCTGAATTATTTGAATGAATGGGAAAGAGTTTCAATGGAGAAAACCAGCCACAGAGGGAATATGTACACCTTGCACTAATATCAATATTGAAATATGAAAAATAGTCGTTAGAAATCACCATAAATAAACCCAAGATATTGATTGTTAATTCGTGTTAGATGGAATGCGTGACTCGTGGGTGACAGGTCATTGATCGGCAAAAATAGATAAGCAAATACAATTTGAAGTCTAAATACTCCATTCAATATTCAGTATAATGGAAAATACTGAATGCCAATTAATCGAGGATTTAATCACTTCTATTCACATTGGAATATTTAGTAATTCTCGTAGTTATGAATACTAATGAAGTTTTTAGTGAATATTTTTTGCCGATCATTGTTAACGGATTAATAATTCATTAGAATATGAATTAGCGATAGGGTCATGCTGCCATGCCGTTTATTCATCGGGCTTGGCACCTTTTTCCACAGTCTACAGCATCCAGTGCGACAATCTGACTGTAATCCATGGTTGGCTGTCGATCGAATATCTCGTTATCAGCACGTGTCATCGTCACCATACCAGGAAGACCCAAGAACTCGCTCCTGTATCCACAACATTGCAGTTTTTCAAAAAAAAAATAATTTTCATAATTCCTTCCTCTCTAAAATTCATCGGATATTGGACAATCTGATAATAAACAATTCGTTTTTATAAACAAATGGGAAAAAAACATGGGCAATCGTTCAATCACTGGAAAAATGTCGGAAGAATTAAAAATGGGTGATATGTTCTACCACAATGATTACATTTATATTATTCACAGTTTTTTGAGATACAAAAATTCATATTTCAGGGCTAGTGAGAAGGGAATGAACAGTGAAAATAAATATTTGAGATGAAGACATTAACAAATGTGAATATTCTGTGATATATGGATTCCTGGTGTTTTAAAAATTGTATGAAATATAGAGAAATGGATAAGAAATGGTGATCATACTTGTTTTCGCTGTGTCGACAACTGCATATGCAGGCGACGACGAATCCCACGAAGGAGAGGAGTGCAGCAACGGATATAACCCAGTAACACCAGGCATCCTGTTGGAAGAACGTATCATACATGATCCCATGCGTTTATGACACGACCAGTCAACCCTGAAAGACAATTCCCCCAATTAATCCCCAACGAGTGACTCACCAACTTCATTATCCCTACCTGAATAATATCACCCACACACCTCATGTCCCAACAATGGTTTCACGTTCTCCAAGTCATATCAATAGCCACTGCAATCAGGAAACCAATCGCCCCCGGAAGGGCGACACCACAGCCCCCACGATAAATTATCCTCACGTACCCACAAACTAATAAATTAATAAATTCATCCACGTCGTGTTCACCAGTTTCTCACTGTTTTCATCCGACCAAGAGGATGACAAGGAATAAACAGCATCAGGAGGAATCCTCTGGTAGATCTCCAATCCCACCAGAGAACCAGTAACAATAACCCGAAATGTCAGACTGAGTCACGAAAAACAACCTCGCCCTCCATAACCTCAACTTCATCGTTCAACTCTAACCATTCAGAAGGCAGACTAATCTTGTCTCATGGAGACATTCTTATCACCAGGAAATTCAATCCAATTGAACTCCTACACAGTAAAGGGTGTGTAGATAAATCATCCCCTCAGTCGACGACTCACACTCTCGAATTTCCTCAATAACAAGTACCTCGCGTAAACCAAAATCAAGTTTCAAGTAGTGGGGATACTCTACCCGTAAATATGACATCATGCTAACAGCACACAAGAGTGCACAGTGGCACATGTGTTGGTGGATGTAAAAAAAAAGAGGGATTATTTTCACATTCACTCGACTCGTTAAATAACAAATACGTGTCCCACTTCGGGGACTTTCACTCAAGACCTGGGGGAAATAAATTGAATTCCATTCTGCAGTCTTCAGCTCGGGACCTTGAAAATTCTGGATGTATTGGTGCAATTAGTAACGATTTGGTGCGTGACAGAATGTGAGTTTTGACGCACTGGTTCTTTTTTTTTTTATCTGAGATTAGTCAGTTGTTTGCTGTTGTATGTATCGGGGACCTGGGGTGAGGATCGAGAGGAGGTGCATGGATTTGAGAGATTATTCTCGTCGTTAGATCTGACTGGAGATTGCACTGGGACTTCATGTCAATAAAGAGAACTTCCGAGGACTGACGACGTGTTGTTGAGCTTTTGCAGTCAGTCTAGCTCAGGATGCTGAAGATAACGAGTGGCGTGAGGAGTGTCGTGAGGGGTCTCACGTCTTCAGCTGGGAGGAATGCTACTGCCAGAGTAGCTCCTCTTCAGGAAGCCGCTTTGGAGGAGAGGTGTATTCTTGTGGATGAGTTTGATAAACCCCTGGGGGATGCCACCAAGAGACACTGTCATAGGATCAGTGAGGATGGGGAAATCCCTCTTCATCGCGCTTTCAGTGTCTTTTTGTTTGACAGCAAAGGAGATCTCTTGTTGCAGAAACGATCTGCGTCGAAGGTAATTCAATTTTCCTCTCAAATATCTCTGGAACTTAAGGAGATAATTCATTGTTTATCGGATTTTTGTTTGTTCAGCTGACAGAATTGCAAAAATGTATATTTTGCCATCTTACTGAATTATAGAGATAAATAATGAATAAATGAATAAATCAATCTCAAATTTATTCATCGAGACTAGAAAATAACTCTTTTGCTCTATTGTGTGGCGATGATTTATTCTATTCAGAGGATTCTTTAAATAGGATATTGAACTAGTGCGCTCTTTGCCCTAGTGACTTTTCTTTTATATTTATATCCTTTTTAAACAGCTCGTGCGATCATCAGACAAACGATTCCTGAATTTTGCAGATAACTTTTCCTGGTTACTACACCAACACTTGCTGCAGTCATCCTTTAACAGAGGTACCTGGAGAATCAGAGGAGGGAGACGCCCTTGGCATCAGACGAGCCGCCCGGCGAAGGCTAGCTTACGAGCTTGGGATTCCAGTCAGCGAAATTCAACCCGAGGATTTTTTCTACGTCACGAGGATCCACTACCAAGCGATGGGGCACGATGACGTTTGGGGAGAGCACGAGATCGACTATGTTTTATTTCTGAAAAAAAATAAAATAACACTGGATCCTAATCCAGATGAAGTCAGTGAAATCAAGTGGATTTCCAAGAAGAATATCGAGGAATTCGCGAGTAATTGTGAATCTCCGTTAACTCCTTGGTTTGAGTTAATTCTTAATCATAAGTTGCCTCTCTGGTGGGACAATTTGGAGTGCCTGGAGAGGGTCCAGGATCACAGGACTATCCAGCGTTTCGTTTGATTTAATCTGACGAATGCAAAGACTAGATGGAGAAGGGCGGGCTAATATGCACACCAATTTCAAATAACCAGTTGAATTTAATATTTAAGAATATCTCTGAATCCACGAGAAATATTAAAATTTTTATTGTAACCTTTTTTGTTGCTCTCCTTGCACTCTACAAAAAAGGTCTGGAAAAATTTTCGCTGTCTCTCTTAGGTACAGAGATATTCAAATTTTTGGTTTAGCTAATCTTTCCACTTATTTATCGAAACGTTTTTCCTCATCATCTACTTTGCTCCAGGTGTCCATATTAGGTCCTTCCCCGTGGTGTTTTCGTTCTCGAACTTTCAGGGCATTACAATTGTACCAATTTTGGTTTTTTAAATAAATTTTCCATGTAAATATATTTATATTTATATTGAATAATGCCGCCGGGGCGGATCCGACTGTCATGAACGTTAACGTTAGAACGCAAAGTACTGCACCCCAAAAGAGGGAGGGCGCCACACGCAATGCTGGGGTGTCCATCAAGTCGACGGGGTGAATTTTATTTTCTGCGGTATGAATGCTCTTTGTTTTTTATTTGTTTAACTGAAATTTAGCCGACTGAAGAACGTGCGGAAGGGGGAAACCACATCTTGTGAAATTTCAATGAAAAAAATTATTCAATGTATTGAATATATACCACTAATGAATTTTAATTTTTAAATATGTGCGTTGTCCTAGTGGTAACGTGCTCAACTGGCACGCCGGCGGCCCGGGTTCAATCCCGGCATCATTCATTTTTTTTTTTTCAAAATAATTACAATTTTTTTTTTTTGTTAATGGCAAATCAATCGAAATATCGTTTAAAAACTGAATATTTGATAATCGAGAAGATATACAGTGAAATTGAAAAATTAGCAATTTTTTTAAACAATACTTTTGCAAAATATATACTCCTAATGAAATTATATTATTGTAATCTAATGCGTTATCCTAGCGGTAACGTGCTCGGCTAGCACGCCGACGGCCCGGGTTCGATCCCGCCGTCATTCATTTTTTTTTTTAAATAATTCCATTTTTTTCTTTTGTAAATGGCTAATCAATCGAAATATTGGTTAAAAACTGAATAACTCTTCGATTGTCATGTTCCCCTGATACTTCTTCAAAAATTTCGAATTTTTCACTTTCAGTGAAAATTTCAGTGAATAACTCCTCGATTGTCATGTTACCCTGATACTTTTGCTAAAATTTCGAATTTTTCACTTTCAGTGAAAATTTCAGTGAAGAGCTCCTCGATTGTCATGTTCTCCTAATACTTTTACAAAAATTTCGAATTTTTCACTTTCAGTGAAAATTTCAGTGACGAGCTCCTCGATTGTCATGTTCCCCTGATACTTTTACAAAAATTTCGAATTT
>NW_011887742.1:1984565-2088918 GCF_000806365.1 Fopius arisanus | reverse complement strand
AAAATTTCAGTGACGAGCTCCTCGATTGTCATGTTCCCCTGATACTTTTACAAAAATTTCGAATTTTTCACTTTCAGTGAAAATTTCAGTGAATAGCTCCTCGATTGTCATGTTCTCCTGATACTTTTTCAAAAATTTCGAATTTTTCAATTTCTATACTTATCGCATTACCGACGGTCTGTATTTCACTGGGCGTGAAAATTCTACATTTTAAAACTTGAAATTTAAAATTTTTCGAAAGTTTTGAAAAAGTATCAGGGGAACATGAACGTCGAGGAGGTACTCAATTTTTAAACAATATTTCGAATGATTAGTCATTTACAAAAAGAAAATAGGAATTATTTAAAAAAAAAAATGAATGTTGGCGGGATCGAACCCCGGCCGTCGGCGTGCTAGCCAAGCACGTTACCGCTAGGATAACGCATAATTACAATATAAAAATTTCATTAGGAGTATATATATTGCAAAAGTATCGTTTTAAAAAATTGCTAATTTTGCAATTTCACTGGATATCTTTTCGATTTTCAAATATTCAGTTTTTAAACGGTATTTTCATTGATTAGCCATTTACAAAAAAAAAATTAAAATTATTTTGAAAAAAAAAAATGAATGCTGGCGGGATCGAACCCCAGCCGTAGGCGTGCTAGCCAAGCACATTATCCAGTAAACAACGCGCTTATTATAAAAATATAATTTCATTAGTAGTATATCTTCAAAATATTGAATAATTTCTTCCATTTGAAATTCCACAAGGATTGAATGACCTGTTGCCATTATTGAATTTTCCCGCCTGTTGGGTAACAATGACTGATAAGTAAAAGTCTCTAGGGTCTGGGGATTTGTTACGAAGCGATTGGATTCCCTGTACCCGGCTTTTGACGTGTCCTAGCCTAGCTGGAGGCGGCTGGTCGGTGTCGGGTTGGTTCGGTACATCGACAGTGCTCAGTGGTGCGTTTTAACATAGATAAAAATTACCTACGTGTCCATCAAAACCATTTCTCACTCCATAAATGACTGAGAATCGACAAATATTCAGCAAATGATCGTCCAACGACATCGCAACGTTAAATAAACAAATCATTGTAATTTTCATCTTCCTGAAGGAATTGAATCATGATGCGGGGAAAACCGGGTGGTGGTAATGTTCAGGCAGCTAAGAAGGTCATGTTTCCTGATAAAAAGCCAACATCTAAACAGATGAAGTCGTCCACGTTGACCAATGCTGCTGGTTTGATTTCACTCATTACTTTTACTGTACTCCTGTTGGCGTGGATATCGGGATTTGCATCGCGATTATTCGCAGTCATACGATTTGAGAGTATCATCCATGAGTTTGACCCATGGTAAGGATAATAGGGCCTTATGGTTCATTAAAACCAACACAAATCCCAATAAAATAAGAAAAAATCATGGACTCCATTTCGTCTCATTCATGTTTCCAACGAAAATCTCTGAACCTGACGAACAAATCGAAATTGTCCTCAGGACCTTTTTTCTGCAGCAGATGAAGAGCTACAAAAAAGGTCCTTACAACAATCCCCTTACCTCCCCCCCTTACATCCCCTTCAGTAAATTCAAATATATTTAAAGTTTAAAATCCGGCAATTGTTTTTTTTTTTTATTAATTCTTGATTTGACGATTCAGGTTCAACTACAGGGCAACAGCCTACATGGTGCAGCATGGTTTCTACAATTTTTTAAATTGGTTTGACGAGCGTGCATGGTATCCCCTGGGGCGTATAGTCGGTGGTACAGTGTACCCGGGGCTGATGATAACATCGGGTTCGATCCACTACATTTTGCATTCACTCAACATTCCAGTCCACATAAGAGATATATGTGTCTTTCTGGCGCCAGTCTTCAGTGGCCTAACAGCAATATCCACGTATCTCCTGACTAAAGAATTATGGAGTGCTGGAGCTGGACTATTTGCAGCGTGTTTCATAGCTATTGTACCAGGTTACATATCCCGTTCAGTTGCTGGTAGTTACGACAACGAGGGAATAGCCATTTTTGCTCTGCAATTCACGTACTATCTCTGGGTTAAATCCGTTAAGTCAGGCTCGATATTCTGGGCTGCTATGACAGCCCTGTCCTATTTCTACATGGTATCAGCCTGGGGAGGATACGTCTTCATCATCAATCTCATTCCATTCCACGTTTTTATACTTCTCATCATGAATCGTTACAGCAATAGATTATTCGTCAGCTACACGACATTCTACATCCTGGGGCTGTTACTCAGCATGCAGATACCCTTCGTAGGTTTTCAACCGATCAGAACGTCTGAGCACATGGCGGCGGGTGGTGTCTTCGGACTGCTCATCTTCATAGCAACCCTGAGGTATCTTCGAACAGTTCTCACTAAATCAGAGATGAAATACTTCGGTGGAATAGTAGCAGCAACAGCTGTTATCCTTCTGCTAGCCCTGATATCTCTGACGTATGCTGGTGTCGTGGCCCCCTGGAGTGGTAGATTCTACAGTCTCTGGGACACTGGTTATGCAAAAATTCACATTCCAATAATAGCCTCGGTGTCTGAGCACCAGCCAACCACCTGGTTCAGCTTCTTCTTCGATCTCCACATCCTGGTGACAACGTTCCCAGTGGGTCTCTGGTACTGCATCAAGAGAATAAACGACGAAAGGGTCTTCATCATTCTCTATGCCCTCAGTGCTGTCTACTTTGCTGGTGTAATGGTGAGATTGATGCTGACACTGACTCCAGTCGTGTGTATGCTGGCTAGTGTTGCCTTCAGTGGACTCCTCGAGCTCTATTTCAAAGAGGAAGATCGAGAGAGCAGTGACAGGGATGGAGGAGAGAGCAGCGAGGATGAGAGTGAAGCAGAAAGAGAGAGGAGTCCTGGAAGAGGACTCTATGATAAAGCTGGAAAATTGAGGAGAATGAAGCACGAGAGGCCCAAGGGCAATGGCGATGGACTCGGGGCAAATCTCAGGAATGGAGTTGTCATTGGAATTCTCATGCTCCTCATGATGTTCACTGTTCACTGCACCTGGGTAACCAGCAATGCCTATTCCAGTCCCTCTATTGTCCTGGCATCATACAGCAATGATGGTGGCAGGAGTATTCTCGATGATTTCAGAGAGGCTTATTACTGGTTAGCACAGAACACCCATAGTGATGCCAGGGTGATGAGCTGGTGGGATTATGGGTATCAGATCGCTGGAATGGCCAATAGAACGACTCTAGTCGATAATAACACTTGGAATAATTCACATATTGCTCTCGTAGGCAAGGCCATGAGCTCCACTGAGGACAAAGCATATGATATTATGACTTCTCTTGATGTTGACTACGTGCTCGTCATCTTTGGGGGAATGATTGGATATTCTGGGGATGATATCAATAAATTCCTCTGGATGGTCAGGATCGCTGAGGGGGAACATCCACAGGACATTCGGGAGAGCGATTATTTCACCGAGAGGGGAGAATTCAGGGTCGATTCACAGGGATCACCCACTTTACTCAATTCTCTCATGTATAAGTTGAGTTATTATCGATTTGGAGAAGTTGCCATTGATTATAGATCACCTGCGGGTTATGATCGTACTAGGAATGCTGAGATAGGAAATAAAAATTTCAAACTTACGTACCTGGAAGAGGCCTACACTACGGAACACTGGCTCGTTAGAATTTATAGGTGAGGTTTTTTTTTATTGGGATTCAAAGAATTTTTTTTTGCCTGATCGCTGGGCAAGTTCTTTATTATTATGAATGAGTTTTAAATAAAAATTTTCGTGTTTCAGGGTGAAAAAGCCTGACGAATTCAATCGCCCTCGTATTCCACTGTCCGAGCGCACAATTGCTCGGCCAAGTAGCAGTTATCATAGTAAAAAGGTTTGTATTACTGATTAATCAGCGATTGAAAAAAAAAGGGACGAGTTATTTTTTCGTCCCTTTCGTATCGTTTATATTTATTTTATTTTTAAGAGACAGATTTGTATGCAAACGTTGTTAATAGTTCTGGGGGGTGCGTCACTGATTGTTTCAGACGGCAAAGCGCAGGAAGGGCTTCATCAAGGGTAAGCCGTCAGTCGTCAAGGGACAGAAGCCACAGAGAAGATCAACAGCATAAAGCATGTACATATTACGTGATTCATCTGATTACTTCGAGAGACAAAATAAATTCGATTTTTCAAAGAGAAGAGGTAAATTAGACCGTAATGAGTAAAATACATCAAGTGTTTTTTGTAATAAAGAAAACCACCGTCCCCCCGATTTAAATGCTACCTGTGAGGATGAGAAGGATAATGTGGATGGAATTAATCGAACATTTCTCAAATTAGTGGATGCTGAGGTGTAGTTTATACCATTTGTAATTATCCAGTTCATTTCAACACCATCACTTTATGAATAATCTTCTCATCGTGTAGCATCGACACATTAAAAACTACAGTAATCCATTTTTTTTTTTTCGTTTGCACGTATTGAATGATTCGATGGAAAAACCTCACGGTTTTCGCGTTGGTGTTTCTAATAGAAATCTTAATTAAAATTTCTATTGAATTCTATTAGAAATCACGTGGATTTTTATTTGAGAAGCGTGAAAGGTTTTCTACGAATTCTTTAAAACGCGTGTGTTGTTGGAAATTATTCCGACTTTTGCGTGCCCAATTTTAAAGTAAAAAATGTGAATTGTTTACACGGATTTGTTGTTTAGGAGCATTGTTAAAGGATAAATATTCACAGTAAATGGAAAATAAATATTTGGGTTATTATTCTTCCCTAGAACTATGATTTATTCCATCTCCAAGAGAAGAGGTATTCACTGAAATTTGAAAATTCAAAATTTTCCAAAAATTTCCAAAAATTATCAATAATAATCACCAAGTCTTAGAATCCACGAAAATTTTTCTCATTAGCGCAAATTTATTCATCTAGTCTCTGCGAGTCACCGAATTTTCAATGCGTCCTTGACAATTTGACAATTATAAACAAAGTCGAAGGCACTGTCATAATCCAAAATAACTTTTTTCAACTCCTGGAACTTCGAAATATGATTCTGATGGATTTTGCTTCCAGTTCTCTTGTATCGAACTACAGTAATCATTTTATCGATCAAGTAGTGGAGCCAGAGTAGATTGGTGTAGGGCTGGAAGACCTGCCAGGTGTTCTTCACCTGTGCCCTCATGAGCCTGTAGATCTCGAACTGATAATCTCCAACAGCAGTGAAGAGTGATGGATCGAGTGCTAGATCATTGAATATACAGCATCCCTCGTAAGACATCCGAGAGAATGTAAAATCGATGATCGAGACTTTAATCCCTTGACAGGGGAATGTGATTTCTTCGGTATTTAATTTGTAGCTCGCGAGTTTATCGTTCGTTCGTGATATGAGGATGTTCCCCCAGTGGAGGTCCCGGTGCTCAAAGTCCATGGATTTTTCAGCAACAGCCAGGGTCAGGGCAGTCTGAATAAACGATGAGAAAGCTTCACTCGCATTTTGAAAGATAAACGCCTCTAAATCCTTTCCACCATCGCCAAGCTCGAGGGCAATGTACAGCTGATCGTCCTTGAACATACTGGGACAGTCATTTTCAGAATTCTTCTCCTCGTCGTACATTTCCCAGAGATTCACCAATTTATCTGGATACCTCCCCCGGAGGCAACGGATATTCTTCACCTCTACAAAACCGTCAGTCCTATTAATTTTATTCACCCTCAGATCGTGCAGCTCCTTGGCAATTATAATCTCAGATAATATCTCGTCGAATTTCTTCTGGGGCTCCCCGTTGACGAGGTCTGAGCCCTCTATTGGGATTATTTTGATGACAGATCTTTCCTTGCCGTTGTCGAAGAGAAATACCTCACCGTAGACACCTTCCCCGATTTTTCGACAGTTGTCCAAGTATTCCTCAGGGTACATTTGAGAAAATGGACAGCTATCCATCTGGTTGCAACGTTCCAAGACGACGTTCCTGGCAATTGTTGGCTCAGGAACTTGTAAATTATTCGTGCTACTTCGGAAATTATAATTCGATTTTCTCACCGATTGGATCGGTTTCTGCACAAGCGTCTGTCGATCTTTTCCAGTGGTGATCCCATAAGCCTCAAGGAACGATGAATCCTGTATTTTTTCAGAGATCCTGGTGTTGCCCCTATTATCGGGCACGACGCGGATCGACACCCTCCGAATGAATCTCCCTGGACTCGAGGGCTGAGAGGATAATCCATTCGCCGACCATTTCCTCTCTGGAGGTCCAGAAATGGCACTGGAGACACACGTCTGAATCTTGTCGTCCGCATTATTCGATATGCAGCTTTGGATTATGCCTAGTAAGACAAAATAATTTCAAATCATTTTCATTTTACTTCACCGACATTCAATTACATATCTACTCTAATAAATTTTAATACTGAGTACAGACCCATTGGCTGAACCGTGAAAAATCCTTCAATTGGGCCTCGGAGTATTTTTCTAATGAATTTCGAATTTATTTGTCCCGATTAACCTAATGAATTCATGTTTATCAATTGACACTCGGTTTTATCTCCCGTGCCACTTCATGCGTGTTTTTATTTATTTATTTATTCAAAACAAAGACTGAGGTCGATTGTATGGAAATCATTTATTCACTCCTCGCAGAGGAAAATTGCGTTTTTTATCGTTTTTTGAATAAAAAGAAATTTTTTTAATTCAGGGAGAATTTCCAAAAGAAAATTTAGCAATTCATTGCACATTACCTTGGCTCTGCATATTCAGGAGATTAGCTACACTTTGTCGCCAGTTCTTTCCTTTTCCAGCAGCCATGGCCTCGAGGTCCTCCTCTTTTCGTAAATGATTCAAAATAGAGAGCGATCGGGCCCAGGACTTCCCAGGCTTTAGGAAGACAGACTTAACTTCACGTCCACCACTCACTTCACCCTCATCCCCATCCTCATCATTCTCCACAGGACCTTCAACCCCTTCTGACAATCTCTTAACAGTATTCTCAGATATTGCACTCAGTCTATTATCTCGGTCACGATATTTGTGACGTCTGTCTGACACCCGAACAGAATCGGGTAACCGAGTCAGGGCTTCTGGCAATTGTCCCATCATCGTCGACTCTCTTTTCTTTTCACCAACACCAGAAGAATCATTTGGCTCTTCAATCATTATCTCCCCATTATTTTCCTCGTCACCTTGATCATTAATTGAATCAGTTGAAAACAAATGCGACGAGAGATCAACCCCCGACGTCTTCCCCATCGGCTGCCCCTCGTCTTCAATTCCCCCAGCTGTTGAATCATGAATTCCAGAAGTGTCACCCTCTCTTTTATCCTCGCCACTATCCTCAAACATCAGTGGAGACATTGTCCCTGAAGACGACGTATCCACCCTCCCCTCGACCTTATCGGAGAGTGGAGAGCAAATTTCTCCAGAAGAATTCGAAACTGCCATTGTATTTACAGATGATTTCAATTTGTCTTCCTGACATTCTCCTGAAATAATCGAGGGCTCAACCCCCGTGGATCCATCAATACTATCTTTAATACTGGGTACCGAAGAGAACAGTTGTTGCTCGATCTTCTGCTTGAGAGAATTATCAACTATTCTAGTCAGAATAATATCTGAAGCAGTCGACACGTGCTCCTCTTCAGTGTCCTCATCAATTATCGAAACGGAATTGCTCTTGGGTAATTTAATCGCCACCCCTAAGGGATCAGTCTCGATATTTTCCTTCCCCCTGTTCTCCTGCTCTTGTAATTGATTTCCTCTCGGTGCCAATTGATTATTCCGCGGATTAATCCCAGAAGAGGGAACTGGAATGGGAGACAACTGCAATCTAGCCCCTTTCTGTCTGATCCTGGAGACCACTGGAGTGCTGCTCCAGAGAGTTTGATTGATATTGGAGTTCCTGGATTTTCCCAGTTTGTCATAACGTTGAAGAACTACTGAACAATTATCCAAGATTGAGACGGAACTGGTAGACGATCGTCCCTCGTTGGCACTCGAGGGTTTTCTCTTCGTTTCAAGAGTTTTCTCAATAATTTCCTCTTTCATGAGAGATAATGAATCATCCGTCACCTCTTTCTCGTATTTCTTCACAGAATCATTCGGATTCAAACTCTCATCAGTGGAGAATAAACTTAGCGATTCGATTCGAGATTTCAAATTTCTTTTGCCTTTTGTTTTCTCTTCGTCGAATTTATTCTCTTTTTCTTCATTCAACTCATCCTCAGATAATAAACTGACTAGAACACTGACCGAACTTTTCTGAGAATTCGGAGATTCGGAATGATTCCCAGGATTTTTTTCCCTCAGGATGTTTGCCAGCTTTAATCTGTGTAAGCTCACCCAGCAGTCGCTCGTTGCATCTGATGATGAGTGCAGAGAAATTTCGTTTCGTTGAATTGACTCAATATTTTTGCCTCCTCTTCTGTTGGAATCTGGTCTTTTATCTGAGATTTCAACAACTGGTGGGATTACACTGTCATCCACAAGGTCGTTCTCCTCATTTTTATCAAAATGTTTTTGTCGTGATGGAGAAGTTCTCTTTTTTCTATTTCTCGACTTGACTTGTTGTTTCTCTTTTCTCTTTTGATCTACAACTTGAGAATTGACGGGACGTCCTGCATTATCCTTAGCTCCTCTGATTCTTCTCGTTACTTTCTGATTTGAGAGAGAATTCTGAGGATTTTTACTGGCTTTTGTGGATTTTTCCGTGGTTTTTCTTTTTCTCCCACGTTTAACCGGAAGACTAGCCTGAGGAATGGGGATGACTTCCAGTTCACTGGAGTCAGAGCTGCTGGTGGAGTAAAAATTTGTTGAGTCATTGTTTTGAGACGAGACAACTGCCTCCACTGGTTTTGCCGTTTTTCTCAGTCTGTCGAAGGTATCGTCCAGGGGCTCTTCCTGTTTGTCATTTTCCTCGTCTTCGGAGTCCGAGAAGAAGTGCAGGGGAATGGAACGAGTGGGAATGGCTGCGGGAATTCTAGACCAAGAATTCACAGGCTTTCTCTGGTAGGTTCTCATCGGCTTTGCGAACATTTTTGCAGGGACAGCCTCTGGAATAATCTGTGATAATTAGGGATATGTTAATTACATTGTAATCGCACTGATGGACAAAGTGGCGGGACTATTCTTCGGTAGGTTATCAAGTCAATTCAATTCCAATAAAATTTTCATGCTCTCACCTCGTGTTTTATCGGAATTATGATTAATTAAGAGATATATTGGTATTTAATTCATTGTGTCAATAATTTTTGAAGAGCAATTATGCAAAATATTCGATGAATGATTCTTGTTGGTATATGTTTACAGTTATATTTATGAATACAAAATAGTGCTGCCCACTGGTGGCAAAAGCGTGGCTTTTGAAAAAAAAAGCCTAGGTGACGATTTTTATTTCATTTTTTTATTCCTTTCCCTGCGATATGTCCAGGTCATTAATTATCTAATTCCAATAACAGATTAAATATTATGTAAATAAAAATAGTGAGTAATCCTTTTAAAAATTTTTTTCTGTAAATAAAAAATCGTAAATTGCCTGAGGAATTCCATGCAGTTGAATTTAGATGGCTAGGACAAATATTTTTCGAAAAATTAAAAAAAAAACACAGAGATCACAAATAAGGGCTCTTCGCTCTAGGATGCATGAAAGCCGAGGAAAACGAGAGTTTTTAATAAGTACAATTTGCATAAACAACTGTCACTCTCTCTTTCCGCGTCACTCGAAGATCCCCGAAGATCGCCGGATGCACTCGATGATGAGATTAGGGCCGATTTTCCTTGACGGGTACCCCATGCTGATCCAGAGTCTCGAGACGAGACTTTTGTGTATTTTTGTGAGACAACACATGCGGATATCTCCGCGTCACTGAACAACAAAAAATTTACACTCGCTTGTTCGATTTTTCAGTGGAAATATTAACGCGGAAAATTCCCCCAGGTGAGTCGTCCTTCAATAATCATATGTTCAATAATCAGAGGGGAGTTTATTACTATAAATAAGCGATGGTTCATGCTCAAATTTATTTCTCAAGGTCTTTCTAGTTCTCATGGCAATTCCCAGGCAATTCCCTCATTCATATGGCGTATTTATGTCGTAATTGGGCCGTGGGTATTTACGGAAATCGCGTCACTTTTCACCTAGAATTCGCAATAATTAAAGTGTCTCATTTGTTTCTCTTTCTCTCGGCGAAGAAGCTTTCATTAATTTCCCATGGGAATTATGGTACTGAGCCATTTTTACAAAAACAATTTTCAATTAATTATCAATTATATCGATTAATCAATTAATTCATTCCACAGATAATTATTATTATTTCGGTTCTGATAAATTATTTGCATTTTCTCATTCATGAAATTCGATAATTCTCCAGTTTGAGAGATTGTGAAGAAAAGGATTTGATTTAATTTATTGCAGTTAACTCATCATCATGAACAAAAATGGGCCACCACCTTCCTATGATCAGCCCCCACCATCAGCACCACCGAGCTACTTCCAGAGTGTAGGAGGTGTTCTACCTGCCAGCCCATACACTCCAGCACCAACATGTAATTATTTCACCTCTCTCTCGACATTAATCCGCATTAAATCGATAAAACATGTCACAATAATTATTAATTTAATCAGATGCTCAGGGACCTCCCATCGTGACGACAATAGTGCCATTGGGATCTGGGCCCACCCACACTATCTGTCCCCACTGTCACGTCGAGATTGAAACAGCTACGAAATCAGAGCCTGGAATGATTGCATACGTCTCAGGTGTTGTCATTGCATTGCTCGGGTACGAAATTAATTCGATTACGAGAGTCAGTGATAAAGAGAGGAAATGGGAATAATCAGTTTCAACATTTTTATCTTGTATTTATTATGGATTTTTTCTCTAGATGTTTTTTCGGTTGCTGTCTGATTCCCTGTTGCATTGACGAATGCATGGACATCCACCACACCTGTCCCAACTGCAAGGCGTACCTAGGAAAGCACGCGAGATAGAGTAATTTTAAAGGCCCAATTTCTCACGGAATGCACAAGAGTAAAGCCACAACACTACCACTGTAGTATCTTCCACAACAAGCAGCAACTCTTGACACAATTCGAATACCGCAACTATTTTAATTAATGAGTAGTTAGAGATTAAATTTATTGACAGGTAATTGTTTCACTTGTGCAGCTGTTAACCGTCCCAAAGGCCATATCAGGGATTTTTGAGGAGGAAAGTTACTCGGAGATCATATTATAACTCAAAAAAAAAAATTGTAATACGAAGTCTGGAAGATTTATTTATACAATTTTTTTTTATTAAGACGCTATTGTTCAGTTGGAACAAAATTATGGAATAGATAATTGAAGAATCTCAGTGCCTTTGTCAATTGACTAATTGATGTATGACAGGGGAATTTTGGAAGGATTTTTCCTCTCTAGGAGGTGAACGAGATCTTGAAGATCTTCAACGACGAACGATATTTAATTCATTAATTATTATACCACGAACTCGGGGTTTATTTTCACATTGTATCTACGCAGACAATCAATGCGCTTTATCAATTGTTTTCATTAATGTGTTAACACAAATAAGAAGTATTTATATCGAGTATTTCGAATTGATGGAGTGTAATAAATTTTTGATTATGTGTAAATAACATGAATTCCAGTTTTTTTCTTTTTTATTTCTTTTTTTTTCTCCTTTTATTTTCATTCATTGATGTGATCCGGGTCCTTGATTCATTATTTTACCTGCACAGGGGAATAATTATTACACATGACTATCAAAACCCATCAAAACATTCAGATGGAGCAGACGATGGCAGACCTACGGTACGTGAAACAATTCAATCCTTCCCCACCATTTCTCCCACACTGAAATCCCCAAATTGATTTCCTCATAAAATTTCCATTAACTTCTAGTTATTGTTTCACCGAATGACAATAATAAAATGGAAAGAATGTGACATTATTGCCTGGGGCTGTGATACCTGTGATGAATAACCTCAAAGGTCAGTTCCAATAAATGGACTTTCAGAAAGAATTAAAATTCAATCTGAATTTCGTGATACAGAAATGTGGAGATCAGCGAATCACCTGGAGAGGCTGTCATTCCCCCTGGGACTGGTGAAATCAGCCCGTGAGATATTGAGATGTCAGTTGAGAGGTGTTGGATCATCAAGTGACCCTGGACTCCCTGAGGAATCTCAAGTGGTGATATGTGGAGGTGGGGTAATGGGTGCAGCTGTTGCTTACCATCTCGCTGTGATGGGCTGGGGTTCACGAACAATAATCTTAGAAAGTGGACGAACGGGCGAGGGAACGACGTGGCATGCATCAGGACTGGTGGGTGCCTTCAAGCCGAGTTTAGCACAAGTGAAATTAACCCAGGACAGTATTGCCCTGTACAAGGACCTGGAGGAGAAGGGGCTGCCAACTGGCTGGAAACAGTGTGGGAGTCTGTCTCTAGCCCGAACGAGAGACAGGATGACAGTCTTCAGGAGGATGAAGGCCCAGTCTGTATCGAGAGACATCGAGTGTCACTTGGTGACTCCAGAGGAAGCCCAGGAGCTCTGTCCCCTCATTCAAGTCGACGACCTGGTGGGTGGAATATGGATTCCAGGGGATGGTGTAGCGGATCCCTATCAAACCTGTTTGACGTTGATCAAAGAAGCTCAGAGACAGGGGGTGCAAGTATTCGAGAACTGTCGAATAACAAGAGTTGATACCACAGATGGAAGAGTCGATGGGGTCCAGACATCAAAAGGCACCGTCAAATGCCAGCACTTCGTCAATTGCGCTGGATTCTGGGCGAGGAATGTTGGTAAATTAAGTCATCCCCACGTGAAAGTCCCACTGCATCCAGTAGAGCACTACTATCTCCACACAAAACCCATTCCTGGACTGGAATCGATGACTCCAGTTGTTCGTGATCTCGATGGCTACGTCTATTTCAGAGAGAACAACGGGAGAATTCTGGCTGGGGGTTTTGAGCCACTGGCCAAACCCGCCTTCGAGGATGGAAGAATACCTGAGACCATCGCCGAGAGAGTCCTCCCAGAGGACTGGGACCACTTTCATGTGCTATTAGAGCAAATTCTTCACCGGGTACCAGCCCTCGGGGACATTGAGCTCGAGAGATTGTGCAATTGTCCAGAGGCATTTTCCCCTGATTGCAAGTGGATCGTTGGAGAGGCACCGGAAATTAGAAATTATTACGTCGCTGCTGGAATGAAGACTATTGGAGTGTCAGCAGCTGGTGGCGTAGGTCGTGCAACAGCTGAACTCATAATAAATGGGTCAACGTCCCTAGATATGTACGAGATTGACGTCTCACGATTTCTTGGTCTTCACAATAACAGAAAATTCCTGAGAGATCGAGTGAGAGAGGTACCCAGCACTCATTACGCCCTTCAGTACCCTCACATGGAGTTCAAGACAGGAAGAAATTTGCGGATGTCACCGATCTACTCGAAGCTCAAGGAAGCGGGTGCTGTTTTTGGTCAGGTGATGGGGTACGAGAGGCCCTCGTGGTTTCAACTGGATGAGAACGACGTCGACCCTCTCGATGGACTGCAAACGTACAAAATAGCTTCGACCAATACTTTTGGAAAGCCCTCGTGGTTCGGCCCAGTGGGAAGGGAATATGCAGCTTGCAGAGAGACAATTGGCCTGAGTGATTACTCTTCCTTCACGAAGATCGACCTCTGGTCGAAGGGTGAAGAAGTCGTGAATTTTCTCCAGTACCTGTGCTCCAACGATGTTGATGTACCGGTTGGGAGTATAATTCATACTGGAATGCAGAATCATCGGGGAGGATACGAGAATGATTGCAGTTTAGCTAGAATATCTCACAATCACTACATGATGATTGCCCCAACGATTCAGCAGACTCGCTGCAAACACTGGATCAGACGACATCTGCCTGGCGATGGCTCTGTTGCTTTTTCAGATGTCACGTCAGCTTACACTGCAATTTGCATCATGGGCCCTGCCACTAGGTCATTATTGACTGAACTCACTGATGACGACCTGAGCCCCAAGAGTTTTCCCTTCTTCACGTTTAAGGAGTTGGATGTGGGTCTCGCTAATGGCGTCAGGACGATGAACCTCACCCACACTGGGGAGTTGGGATATGTTCTTTATATTCCAAATGAATTTGCTCTTCATATTTATACGAGACTTCTCGAAGCCGGTGCTAAATATGGAATAAATCATGCTGGGTATTATGCAACGAGGGGATTGAGAGTTGAGAAATTCTACGCATTCTGGGGACAGGATCTTGACACGTTCACGACTCCTCTGGAGTGTGGCAGGTCCTGGCGAGTTAAATTCGATAAAGATATCGATTTCATCGGTCGTGATGCGCTCCTCAGGCAGAGAGAGCAGGGAGTAACTCGAAAATACGTACAACTTCTTCTCAATGATCATGATCCTGAGTTTGACACCTGGTGCTGGGGGGGTGAGCCGATCTACAGGAATGGAAAGTACTGTGGTATGACCACCACCACTGGCTATGGATACACCTTCAGAACTCAAGTTTGTCTCGGATTTGTACAGAATTTGGATGACATTGGGAGAACTCAGGAGGTTACTAACGAGTATGTACTCTCTGGGGATTACGAGGTCGACGTGGCTGGAATAAAATTTCATGCCAAATGCAATCTTCATAGCCCCAATCTACCCACTAAATTCCCAGACACCGAACGAGACTCTTATCACGCAACCAGAGATAATTTGAATGCATGATTTTTGTCGAGACGAACCCCTCGTGGAAATTAAATCAAGATTCTGTCATATTGTATTTAATTATGAATTACTTGCGCTGAAGCGGCCGGGACGTGGATGAAATTCCCCTTTCCAAAAAAAAGTAACCCTTTTTTTTTACCAAGGATTTTGTGAGGACATCATAAAATGACAGCCAATGTATGTGATACATTTTTTAAAAACAGAATTTGACATTTTTGACGAAAATCTGACAGAATCTGATGATCTAGTATTCACGAGGGATTTTTCACCCTCAATCTGCCAACAGCTGTCAATCTCTCAATCTGCCATCGACGAAATTTAGTAAATTGTGCAGTTTATTGCAAGTAAATACATGAAACTTCCTCCAGAAGTAATCAATTAATCTATAAGAGAAAAAGAAAAATAAGATGATATTTTATCACTATCAATGTACACTCTATTGAACACCATTCTTTGTTATTTATACATCGCTGTAATCCATTATCTTCGTAGAGATTAGTATTGTCAACTATAATTTTGTGATATTTTGTACCCAAATATACTTGCAATATAAAATGCTCCCATTATCAGCTATTTCATTCATTGGCTCACTCACTCCCCTCAGGGATAATTATAACTCTATCTGTACCAATACCATCTTTAACAGACTTTTTGTACAGTTACAGAGACGTTTTTATTAAAATATTAACATATCAATTGTATCATTACCTTATTTATCTAATCGATCACTATATTCATCAAGTAGATCTAACGGATAGTTTTATGATTCATTATTTCATCCGAATAAAATCGGGGGAACAAAATTCCAATAAACAATAAGGAAAAAAAAAAATAAAACGAAATGAAAATGTATCTTAGCCCCAGAAAATATAATACACCTAAGTATTTTTACATGTGATTAATTATGTACCAATTCTTTTAACTGTACATGGAAAGAAGGGGAAATTGAGTGCAAATGAAAAATAACTAATGTAAAAACGTCTTATCACTCGGGCATCTCCGGCTCTGGTGTTGGCTGAACTTGTTTCTGGACCATGCAGGATCTTGCCACTGATTCGAATAATCTGGAATTCAAAAATTGATATCAGCACTACATGAATTAATGATCATCTAATTAATTATGAATTTCACGGTTATGATGAAATTATTTGTAAAATAACAAAGCATCTCTTTGAAGTTTGAAAGTTTTTTTGAAATTTCCACTAAAAATCGAAATTCAATTTTAAAAAATCGATTACAGAAACAATAAATTCATGAAGAACTTACTTTTCAATTTCAGGTGCGCAATGCACGAACTCATGATCCCAGAACTTATAATTCCTATTCTTAATAAGTTCAATGAAGGTAATGAGTAGTCCCCAGGGATGAGGTCTATTAACAATGAGTCTCTCCAAGAGAACTCTAGTTATTTGCTCCTGAATGGCTTCAGTATTGGCCTCGGCGAATAAATACAGGAGAGTACAACTGAAATAATGCGTATGACTATTGGGATATCTCAGCTGATTAGCAATAGCATTGAGGAATAGATATCGTCCCTCGGTGTCGAGATCAACCGCAAGATTTTGGAAGATATCCATGTGGGCTGAGTGAGCAATAGTCGACATATTGGGTGTGTGTCCCTTGTTCCTGATGAATGCAATTGCCTGAGTTCCCACGTACAGCACCAGAGCATTCATCAGAAGAATATTGTATCTCATGCCAGGCTCCTGGGACACCTGGAGATTGCTCCTCAATTCAGACAAGAAAGTGACAGGAGCCCTGGCTTTCAGATAAGAATCCAACTCCTTTTTGAAACTCAACGGTTGAATCATCGATGCAAAATTCGTCAATACCCTTGGGGCATGGGCGATCTCCTGGAGCATATCCACCTTTAAATTAGGAGTGAAAGGATCAGGCAGTCTCATGTTCCTGGGAAAAGCACTGAGTATCAGATTCCTCATCTGAATGCAGTTCGGGGGAATGACGTCGCAGAATCCATAATGATAATCGCAGAGGAACTCTGGGAAGTCGTGTAACAGCACCAGGAGAACTCGAAGTGTTCCTTTATAGAGGAGAGTCACGGGTTTCGCGAGTTCTGCATTCCTCAGATATGGTGCGAGGTACTTGAAGAGATCAATGAGCAATTGGGCGTAGGGACCCCAGCCCTTTTGCTGAGGTGTTATTGCCAGCATTCGGCCAATGAAGACTCTGTGGGACACGAGTTCCAACCAAGCGTAGCAGAAACCTGGGGCTTTGGCAGGTCGCAGAATGTGAAGGGTGTGACAGTAAGCTGTGAGCACTTGGAAATTGACAGCCTCGAGGACAGGCTCGGGTGCACAAAGCTCCAAAAACAGCATTATGAAGATTCTGTGGTAGGGAAGCTGTTGGAAGTCTGTTGTTCTCAGCTCGTGATCCTGGAGGAGAACTCCAGCCACGATACCCAGGACTTTATTCAAAAGATTGATCTTGGTGTGGGTATTGGTTGTGTCACCAGAGTGTTTAACAAGAAGAGCCACTAGACGTACAAAAGCATCGAGTGAGTGAAAACATTTGGCTCTAATGACTGATGGTGCCACGTTTGTCTCAGCGAGCGCTCTGTAACACAGATCGACACACATCTGAGTGCTGAGTTTGAAAAATCTCGTGATGAGATCATCAGTTTTGAGGATTCCATGGATATTCATCTGGTGAACGAAAATACCAAAGGCTTTTGTGGGATCACGTGCGTGAGTTGGTGAGTGATGCATCTGCACCCATTCCCTGAGGAGATACTCAGTCTTCTCCATGAATCCTGGGGGATCGTCAAAGTCCCGGGCCCGGACCTGGAGAATTCCAGAGTGAATGTGAGCGGTGGGGCCGGCTGATGGTCGATCAGCGAGTACCCCGGGATCCTGATTCGCTCGAAGGGACTCGATGAGGTTTGTTAATCTGAAAAGAGAGATGCCTTCTGGTGGTGCTCGGTGCTGAATCATCCTTCCGAGAATTTCAATGGTGTTGTAGAGATCAGACTCCGTGACGTGTGTTGTCTGTCGTTCATCGATGAGGTACATCTGTACAAGCTGCATTGCAAAAGCAGTGGCCATGGCATTGCCTGCATCCATAGCCTGAGCCAGAGCGATATCAAACTGTGGAAAGCTCACCAGGTGAGATCTTATCAGACAGTCGACAGCCTCAAAGTTGTATCTAAATTCATCTCTGCATTCTGTCAGGCATCTTGTGGAGTGTTTGTTGGTCCACTGCATACCATAGGCTCTGGGATCCTGAAGACACTTGAGAATTCTCAGATGCACCTCTCGACATCTCAGGATTATCTCCCCATCGATTACTCCACTGGATATTGTCGGACCATCCAGCAGTCCCTCAACAGCTTTTTTCAGTAATGCCATTGCAGCCCCAGCGTCTCTCGATCTTCTCGTCAAGATAACAGACTCCAGGAGACTGTGGAGTGATGCATGATGAGGAGGTGGTACTGCAGGTCCCATCGCAGATATCAATAGCTCAACTTCTCCAGCGAGTTTCTCCAGCATCGAGCCAATCTCATCGTTGTTGACTGTTGCATAGACGGCAACTTGCTGAGGTGTTGCAATAGCAACACCTGCTGGATTAGTTGGAAAAGACGCCTGAACCGTCGGCTCGGCTATCGGTTTCGGGATAAACAGAGCTTGAGTGTCTCTCTCGGATAGTGGAAGAAATCCTGGAATATTCCTGGCGAATTCCTCGTAGACTGCCATTTGCTGGGGTGTTACACCTCCAGCTTTCAATCTTATTTGTTCAGGCATTCTCTCAGCCTGATATTTAGCCAGAGGATCACAATATCTTCTCCCCTCCTGTCTGGCTATCTTTCTCAGCTCTATTTCATTCAACAATCTCTTGTCCATCTCAGGCATCGCCTTCTCAATAGCTGTCTTCTGGACAAAAGCGCATGCCAACTCCATATTATCAGCAGCAACGACATTAGCTGCCTGTTCAGCGACTTCTTTCTGCTGGGGTGTCGAGCCCATCGCTGTTAAAAATGCATTCTTCAGATTTGTACTGATCGACGCGAGAATTTGATCCCTGCAGGTGATCATTGCCATTCCAGCTGTCAAATTTCTCACCATGTGCCTCGCAGCAGAGCGCATTCTCACTTCTTCGGGGTCCAGTGCAAAATCCTTACGTACTATTTGTTCGCTGGTGGTCAGGGCTATTTTAATGGAACGATCAACCACTGGGTGAATCCATTCCTGAATTGCTCGTTCTACAGCTGGTCTTACAAATTGCTTCAGGTGTGGATGTGTCTGGAACAGTGGCAGCTGATTATTTATCGTCATATGTTGGGCTATGTTGGAGATATTGGTGACACTGATGTCCATGTAGTTGAATCGCGGCTCTGGGGGTCCTGTGGGCAATGATGGAGTTGTATTAGCTGGTTGTGATGGCTGGGATATTGTTCCTGGAGCTTGTGTCGAGCCCCCAAGTTCCTCCATGGGGCCTGCCTGAGGCTGTTGGTTAGTCGGTGCCTCTGCTTTTTTATTTGGCTGGGACAATTGATACTCGAGATTTCTCAGCTTGTCTGGGTCCTTCAGGTAAACCGCTGGGTTCAGCTCAGCCACATCGATACTCAAATTCTTGCACAGTACCTCGATTTCAAATTTTAAGTTGAGTTTGAGATCGGGCTCTTGATGGAGCTCTGCGAGAACATTCATTATCGCTATTGTCCAGGGATTCGGGGGTCGAAACACTCGACTCTTGGCACAGCTCTCCAGGACTTTGGCGACGAATGGTACGACGTAGAGGAGCTCCTGCTGGCCCTTGTGGTATGCCTCGACGAGGAGGCTCTTCAAGTCTATATCCACCTGGAGAATTGGTTTATTTCGACCTAGAGTCAGCATTCCCAGCCAGTGTCCCAGGTTTTTCAGGAGTGAACGATCAGAGAAATTGGCAATCCCCTTGTCACTCCTCAGCAGCACCTTGATATTTCTGAAGGTCTCCCTGGTGACCATTTTATTGATCTCTGGAGCTTTGAGGCAGTCCAGAAAGTTGGAGTACAGTGCGTGAAAATTTAGCTCGATGCTGGCTCGCTTCATCACGAGATACTGCGCCATCCAGGGCCAGTACTCCTCGGTAACGATTTCCCTGATCTCGTCGCACTTCTGTTGAAGATTCAGTTGACTCAGGTTATTGAAGATGAAGGCAGTTTTGTCCTGAAGAGTCTCAGGGGGACACGTTATCTTCTCCTCCTTGTCAGTGGCAACTAGAAGAGTGTCAATATTCGTGGCATTGGCTATTGATGGTCTAGCTGACAATGAAGTTGTAGCTGTCGTTGTGGATTTAACCTGGACTTGTGTGGTGCTCGTGGTTATTGTTGTGGTGGTGATTGTCTTGTAAGGGGGTTGAGTTGTCACTGGCGCCAAAAGAGCCGCCAAATTCTTGGGGAGTACTGGCCCCTGTGGCTTGTGCGGTGGCTCTTGTCCCTGGAGGCCGTACTCTATGTACTCAATCAGATGGGCTGGGAATTCTGAAAAGTGCTGAATCGTTCTCACGTGCTCGCAATACGTCTGGTAATCCTTGAGGCGTCCCTTGAACCTGTCGAGGGCCACCACTCCGAAGTAATACATTTTACTGCCCTCAGACTTCCTCAGGGCATCCAGGACAAATCTCAGGGCTAGTCCAAGGGTCACGTAACTGTTGACAAGTCCTCGTTCGATTATTCCACCGAACAATTCAGCTGTTATATGAAGCTCTTTGTCGGGATACTGCGGGAAGAATTTGTACTCCTCAAAAAGATTTCTCAGCATGCAATGGAACACCTCTCGTTCTCTCTTCGTTCCAGCATCCTGGAACTTCTTCAGCATATCGAGAACCTCGTCGATGGATAGGGTAGGATGAGGGGGATGATTGTAAATCCTCTGGAAGTAGCTGTTGGCCTCGTCCTCGATCTCCTTCGAAACATTTTGTGAAACGTCTGGAAAGAGATTGGAGAAGTCTGGAATTCTTGTTTTTTCGATGCCAGTGGGGGGAACCAAACGACCTAGTCCACCTATTGTCGAGCCTCCTGGGAGAACAGAGGGCCCCTGAGTACCCACAGGGCCTGAGTGAAGTTGAGAGGAAATTGGTAGCATTGGAAATTGATTTGGCGAGGGACCCATCAGTCGTGATGGTGATCCTGGGGCTGAAACCAGGGGCCCAAGGGCGCCAGGAAGATTAAACGTGGATGAAGTGGGGGCTATTCCCATTGATGCCAAACTGGAGCTGATATTCCCAATATTATCCACTGGTTTCGATGAGAACAGGGGATTAGCCAGTTTTGCTGGATTAAAGGCGTCGAGAACTGGGTGACGAAGGACTCCAGGTGGTGGAGGTCTATTCATCGTTCCTTTTTGCAGCATCAGACTGCAATTCTGCACCATCGTCATTATGGTTTCTGAGCACTCCGGGGAGACACTGCCAGCGCAACCCTGAAGGCACGCTAAAATCGTTGTCAATGTCTCCTGAGGGAGTTGACTGGCCTTCGGCAGACTCGAATCCTCCTTCATGCCGGCCCCCATCACCTGAGGGCACCTCCTCTGGAGGAACTTGACGGTCACAGCTACAAAAGCCTCGCCATGGTCTCGAATTTTATCAGTCAACCATTTCTCCAGCTTGAGATATTCTCTTCGTGAGGCTAAACATGCGAGATCAATCATGAAGGGAAAAGATTGGGCATTCAGGAGAGTCGATAGTGCTTTCAAGTCCTGAGCGACGTCCAAAATTCTGGAGAGTCTCGTCTGATCGTGATCCCCTCGCAGGTACCACTCTGCCATCGAGTGCATGATAATCGTTTTTATTTTGGTATTATTGGCGTGCCAGGCGTGATGAAGAATAACCGCTGAATTGGGATGATTTCCCAGAAAAATGGGCATGAGGGTGGTGAGTAGCTCTTGCCTGAGAATCGTTAGGGGTGGACTGATCTGGAGTAGAGCGAGAATGAGAACGTCAGGGCAGTGTTGAATTGGCCACTTGAATATCTCCTGGACAGGGCCATAGAGGCCCCTCTCAGCCATGTGCAGAAGAAGTTCGACGACATTGAGAGAGTTCCAGGTTTTGGCCTCTTTGCTGTCCCCCTCGGGTATTGACTTCAGGACATCCACTGTTACCTGGTGATAAGGATAATCAGCGAAGCAGAAGATGTCTGGACTCTTGAGGATCTGCTGGATCAGTGAGAACTGTCCCTCGATATTGTCCCAGTGTCTGTAGAACAGCTCCACTGGAAACATGTCCAGGGGATAACCCTGATGCTGGAGTCCCAGGCGAAGACCTGTGATGAGAAGATTCAGACCCTGCCGATCCTTTATGTGAAACTCCAAGTGATCCAGTTTGACGATTACTTCGCTCCAGGAGAGAGTTGACTGGATATCCTTGAGGGTTTGAATAAAAACTTCGACGTTCCAGGTGGTAGGGGTGGTGCTGCCGTCCGAGGATTTGTCCTTGTTTGAGTCTGAATTGGCTGATGTGTTGCCCCAGAATGCCTGAAGGCCCCCAGCATCCTCAAGACCAGTGCAGGTTCTCGCCATATGAGCTAGAACTCTGGCAGCAGCCAGTGGTGATATCTCCCTAGCTCCAAGATTCGCCAGAGCTGCTCGGCACTCCTCAACACTCGCTGTAAATCCATAACCCAACTCCATTATGAGCTCAACCAGTGAACTACTGTCCATCTGACTCCCAGCCATAACGAAATTGCTCTGGATATTGGGATAGAGTTCCCCCTCGTTTGGATAGATGAGTGGTGCTAGCACCACTGGTACAAGCTCTCGAGGAAAATCACGACGCAGATTTTTCAGGAATTTCTCCACCGAGTCCGGGGGAAGATTGAAGCTGTTGTTGGGATCTAGGGCCTGGGAGAGGATCAGGTGGAGGACTTCGGGGGACGAGTCGTGGAGACCCTCTTCCTGCTGCTTGCTGGGATTCTCTGTGTTTGTATAGTTTTTTATTAACTCTGGGAGATTCTTGCGGAGATCCTCGAGGGCAAGCTGACGTAGCTCTGATGATGATGAGTGACGAAGGGTCAGGGTAACGACCACCTGCTGAACTAGTGTCAGATTCAACACTCGACGAAGATTGTGAAAAAACTTTGGCGATGGTGTCAATGTTTTCTGCTGATGCAGTGGATGATCGATTGCGTATGTGAGGTTAGATATCAGCAGTGGCTTCCCCAGGTGATTATTGCACTCCTGTTTCAGCAGTTGCACTTGGTAATAGTCCTTGGAGCTAGTGCTGGGTGGCTCACCAGTTGAAAAGTCAACGTAAGAGAACAAACAGCGCAGCAAGTGTCTGTCCGCCTCAAGACCTTTCCAACGTACCAGCTACAACGCAAATTCCATTTTTCATTGTATTAAATCAATCGTCATTAGTCTATTATCAAATTATCATTAAATCCACGATGAAGTCGTGAAAAGACGAGTCTTTCGAAAATATCTCCGCAACCAGGAAAAATGAAGAGATTTTTATAAGAAACTTCTTCATGGTTCTTTTTTTAGGAGGTATTATTCAAGTTATCTCGTTTTACTTGGCAAGTATAGAATGGGAGTTGAATATAATTGTTACTCACGAATGTTATCTCCTCGGCACTGCCACGATAATTTTTCTTATTCAAATTAGCAACCAAATAACTTATTTGTGACAAAGTAAAAGATAACGAGTCCAGGTTCATAGTTCCATGAATGCGACCTCGAAAGCTTCAAACGTTGTTGAAGCTTTCTTCGGTATCCACGACTTTCCTCCCGGTATTCTCTCCTCATAAGCATGAAAACTACATTTGCACAAATCTACGACCAACATCGGGATCAATATATTTTAATAATTATTGTTGTTTTCACAGCGAACAAATGGCCAAACGCTTCAGCCCAACATTGTGAAAGAGGAAAAAATATTCTGGATGGTATTTTGTGGTTGGTGGCCAGGATTGATGGGTTTTTTGTGATTTTTACGTGAGGAACTCGAGATATTTGGTCACCAATTGGATTTTTTTCTTCGGAGGATGAGGCAAAAACTTTTTTTCCACGGGCACACTCGGCAACACTCGGCCCAGCACGCGCTATCCAGCTTTTGATTGAAATTATCAGTTTTGGAGGGATTCGGCTTTCACTGGGTTTCGGATTTTGATTATTCGGAATTTTTTTCGGTTACAATCCGGTGATTTATTCTTTTTTCCGGGTTTAGGGATGTTGCCGAGGTAGTTTTTCCGTTGCAATAGTGAGGCAAACTCGCCAAAATCACACATACATATGCGGTCCGTTCGCTTTGATGGCGTTGATGCGCTGTTGGAGATTTCCTGAAGAATCAAGGGGAATTCACAACTGACGATTTGAAATTTAGGGTGGACATCCCTTAGAGATGACTTTTTTCGGGGGTGAATTCGATTTATAATTCCTGTATCAAGAGCCCTCAATTTTTAATAAAAAAAAAAACTTGGCATTCAATTCTTTCAATTGTCCCAAGAAAAAAAAATCATTCTATGAAATAACAATCTGGAATTTGCAAATCTGCAAATCTGCTGTATAATTTTTCAAATTATTTTTGGGGATCATAAAAAAAATTATCTTCACATCAATTTTTATCTGGGGTATGCGGTAATGAGGTATGTAATAATTAAATTAATTTATTCATTGATTAGGTCGTTGATAATAGAAAGTCTCTTGTTGCAATTACTTCCTCATTATTGCAAGAGTATTTGTTTCTGTTAATTGATTTTTGAGAAAATATTGTTCAATTACATTTGAATTATTTTTGTTATTAAATCAATGGAGTAATTTGACATCTCAATGATTTATGAGAAATTAATTACTTTCACAGTAGAATCGATAAAGATCTCGTCGAATCCTGGATATCGATAATTCCTGGAATTTTTCAATGGAGGTAATTAAAAAAAGGTACACAACATATCTCAAAAACATAGCGCCGAAAATTGCCACCAGAAAAAAATAAAATGGCGTAACCAATGGCGCTGCTGGAAGGTATCATCCGCCATACTCCACCTCCCAATAGTTTAGTTCTTCATGTGAAGTTATAGTACCCATAAAAATCCCGGAAAAAGCCCATAAAAATACCCCAACAACACACCGCTAAAAAGATTGCCGAATCACCAAAAGTGAAATAGCAAATTGATAAATCGGCCAAATCATCTACACGGCATAGTGACTGATCCCTAGATCCCATCACTTCCCAATAAATCGTTGTCAAGGTGCCGTGTGATTTCCAAGAGAGAGGGGGTTTTTACGCGGATTGTCGAGGGGGGCCAAAAGTGGGGAAAACTTTTAGAGCCCAAGAATAGCCCATCGAGCCCCAAAAGAAAAACGCTCTAGGATAAATAGAATAAAACAAAGTGCAAAACGTTGTAAAAGGGGGAGGGGTTGTGCCGACGGGCAGAAGAGCCGACGATAGAATCAGAGTGCCATCGGCTGCCCAACGGTGTCCACTTTTTTTTTTTTACAATAAAACAGTGAATAAAGCCCGATATTTCAATAATTATCCAGCCAGTGCCTCAAACTCATCCCAAATCCACAGGCCATCACATCTGAAACACCGAGGATTCGCCAGTATTTTTCATCAAATCTAATGTTCATAATTGTGAATATATCCGAATTTATTTAACTGGTTAACTGGAGTTTACGGCGGATGCCCCTCCCACTCATTCCGACTAGACTAAAAATTCACAGAGCATTAGAAAATTAAGTGATCGGTGACAATCATCATCGATTCGGTTGGACCTGAATTCTCATAATTGTCAGGATTCGGTGTAATATTTGGAATATACTCCACGTTTTCACTCATGTTCTCCCTGGCAATGTGTTATCCATGCAATTGGTGAATTACGTGGTAACAGTTGGATTTTGAAGTTTGAGTGAGTGGAGAAGGGGTGATTTATTATTTTTGAGGATATTGGAGATGTCCCTGGAGACACGCTCCAGCTCGGCCCTCTTCAAGAGGGCCGAACAGCTCAAACGTTGGGAACAGTCTGAGACTAATAGCCAACCGGCCCAACCGAAACAAATAGCACGAAAGATCAAGTTCTCGGCCGACTGTGTCTTTTTGGCTGCTTGTGCTGCTGGTGATAAGGACGAGGTCGTCAGACTTCTGCAGAAAGGTGCTGATATCAACACTGGAAATGTCGATGGCCTGACCGCTCTTCACCAGGTGAGAATGCCATTCAAATCATAGAACCAGGTGAATTACTTCTTCGGCGCCTTTTTCTACCGTATCTCCGGTATGAAAGCAGATACCGAAATTTTTGATAGAACCTTTTTTGTGGAGCTACTTGAGAACTATGAAAAAGGTTATTACACCAAATTCAATTTTTCCCTCGGTTTTGGAGTTTTTTTTGGAAATGACTGAGAAGAGTTGAGATGACTTTTGTCGTTTTACCACTTGACTCCATAATTGTTTCCCGAGATTTATTGTTGAGGTGTTTTATGTCCTGGGGAAATGACCAAGTACATGGTCAATCGGTAGTTTGTACTTGCAAGATGGCCGCTGGCCTCCTCCAGCTGTCTAATTTCAGAGCTCCGATTGATGCCAGATATCTCAAACGTCTGTCATGATACGTGTGTTGTGTTCTGCCAGTAAAATCAAGACTGGCCACTCACTGGGATATTCATCAGAGTTGGAATTGGCCATTGGTTTCATTTATTTTCATCCCCTCAAAATTTTTATCATTTTTTAATTTACCACTCATTTCAGGATTTTTCTTTAAAGAGATTGTAATTCTGGGATTAAGAACTGAATGGTAAAGGTAAATCGGCTCGTTACCCTTTACAAATTCTCTACGGAATTCCGTGACGAAGTGTTAAAATATCTCAGAAACTAAGGGAGATGGCGAAATTTCTGTAATGACCTTTTTTGCACCCCACAATTATCTCGACAAAAAAGGTCATAACGAAAATTCCTCTATCTCTATTGGATTTCAAAATAAAGTCAAAATCGAATCGAACCGATTTACCAGTTCGCTAATAATTCATTATTCAAATGAAATTTATGTAAATATATTATTAAAAAATGTATTCCCCTCCAGTTGCAACTTTATTATTGCAATGATTCATTTTTAATCTTGCCCTTTCCTGATAAATATTATATATATGATTCAGCTAGCTATCAGTAATGACAATGCCCCCAGACCACATGAATCTTCAAACTTCCTTCAAAATATAGAACACTGCCAATTTAATTTTCTAGTTGCTCTTCAATTCAAGTCTTGCGTGCTCTCGTCAATCTCCAGACGAGCGGAAGTCTTCGAGAACGTACAATTCAATCCCAAAGCCCAGAATTATTCCCACAGCCACATCAAATACAAAATACAATAAAAGATCGATTGATTCCTAGCAATTAAATTCATCCACCTATTGTCGATAAATCCTAAAATTCCACACCATCAAATCCTCTGACTAAATCCGTAAATTACATAATTCCAAAATGGACTTTTTGCATTATGCAATCTCGAAAAAAATGTGTGCAGTAAAATAACAGAAAATTTATGGTATAGATGGAGAAAACGTAGTTTTTGGCCGAGTGACTATTAATAGATTGCCTATTAGAAGTGAGTCCCTGGTGTACGTCCGTATCCACGATGGCTTTGTCAGTGTTGTAACAGATGGTTTATTTTTCTCATTTCACATTTTTTTTATCTCTCATTTTTTTGGCTATGAACAATCCCTGCGTCTCACTCGTGCGACTCGGTGAGCGTGAGGTAACAGATAATTTTGGGTTCTGGAGAGTGAAGGAAAAAAATAAACTGAGAGCATTGAGCTCTTTATTAATAATGTGGGATGGATTTTGATTGACAGGCGTGTATTGACGATGACTTGGATATGGTGGAGTTTTTGGTGGAACAAGGTGCTGATATCAATCGTGGTGATAACGAGGGATGGACGCCTTTACACGCCACTGCCTCCTGTGGATTCATATCTATTGCAAAGTACGATAAATTATTTGAACTGCAATAGTTTCTGTCACAGCGAGTGAAAATTATGACAATTCAATTTCTAGGTACTTAATTGAACAAGGCTGCAATCTAGCAGCTGTGAATAACGATGGAGAGCTGGCGGTTGATATCGCCGAGAGCAACGAAATGGAGGATTTGCTCCAGCAGCACATCAATAAAGCAGGTGAACATGGAGATAATTAATCGTGAGATGAATTCCCAATTTAAAAATCCAAACGATGGAACCAAGAATTTTTTTTTACTGGAAAATGCGATTTATTGGCAAATAAATTATGACTGATGGTTTATTAATTTATTATTCATTAATTACTGATCAAATATTAATCCATACTGATTTTTATTTTTAATGAATTTATTTTTGTGTTAAATCCTCGAGGGAAATAAGAGACGAGGGAATTTCTGAAAGATCTTGAAATAAAACTTGACTGGTGTCTCCTTCAGGGATCGATTGCGATCAGGCGAGAAGTGAAGAGGAGAGATCGATGCTGAGTGATGCGAGAGCCTGGCGATCTGGAGCACCAGGAAAAGATGCCACCCATCCACGCTCCGGTGCTACTGCGTTGCACGTTGCCGCTGCCAAGGGTTACATAAAAGTTATGAACATACTTTTACAAGCGAGATGCGATGTCAATGCACAGGATTACGACGGCTGGACGCCACTCCACGGTGCAGCCCACTGGGGCCAAATAGAGGCCTGCAAACTTCTCGTTGAAAATTTTTGTGATATGGACATGAAGAACTACGCGGTATTCAATCATGAATATTTTCCAGTGCCTTCCAGTAATTTCTGCAATGTCCACTTTATTTTATATTAATTTCCAGGGTCAAACAGCCTTCGATATTGCTGACAACGACATTGTCAAGGCCCTCGAGGAGCTGCAGAAGAAGCAGCAGGGGATGATGAAGGATCAGCCCCAGTTGAACAACAAGAAACAATCGACGATACCAAAGAAGAGGTAATGCCTATTTCACCCAGATTAAATAACACTTAAATTCATTACGAGTACGATCAATTGCCAATTAAATGGTTTCAGAGTGTCTCCAACTATTGAGAATGCTGTCGTGTCCCAAGAGGGTAATGACACGTTTGAGGAGGAGACACCGAATAAGGTGATAAAAGTTGAACTAGAAATTCAGTCGGATAAAGAGGATACGAGTACAGGAACGAATAGCGATGTCGGTGAGTTATTCTCCATTTATTTTCTCATCTCTCATTAATAATAATTTCTAATTATATAATAAATATCACGAAGGGCTGGTCTCAGTAATTTTCAAAAATTTTTTTCATTTTCATTATCTGATTTCTGGTGAGGTGTAATGGAATTGTTTAATTGTCCACGTGATCAGCCCTTCGAATTGCGGAATAATGTGGAATAATAATTATTGATTAATGAATTAATGAGTTTATCAATGGGTAAAATAATTAATCAATTTCGTCTGCATGCTGCGTGGATAGAAAGTGGAGAAGAGACTGATATTGAAGCGAGCGAAGTTGAGGGTGAATCTGAGAGTAACTCAGAAACACAGACTTCCTCGGGTTCCAATCGGTCTCATCCTTCTGATCAGTCAGTAGGTCTTACAGATGATGGTAAGGGGGTGTGGAAAATCAGCAACAAAGCAATATAAAAATTGTCGATGCGATAGACTAGATTTGCTTCTGTATTTCAAAGTGATTATTGATGTTGATGGTAATTATTGTTTCATTTTTGCAGAAAAGAAAAATAGAGCCAATAAAGACGACACTGGATCTCTCAGTCCAGTGTCACCTGCAGAAATATCCAAGGTTCCTAATCAAGTGAGTACTAGCAATTATTACCTGTGATTAGTGAAATGAAATGAACAGTCATTACATTTTTCAATGATCTCCACGATTTTCAAGGCTCCAATATTGCCACCAAAACAACAGACTGAAAATGCAGAAGAGGGAATTATTCCGTCCTGGAGGCGCTCTGGTTCATTTAGGAATAGGATTCAAGAGGCTGAATCTACGAATTCATTAACATCGAGTGAGTTTGAAACTTTTGAGTGATTATGGTGGGATTTTTCAATTTTTTATTGTGTCGTTTCCCTTGGTCTCATAGAAATTGAAGACAAAGAAAATTCATCAACGAAGACACCGATAATCCCCAACAAAGTGAACCCCGAGCCAGAGGTCGTTCTTCGTCGGACTCACAGCTTCGAGAAAGATGAAAAGTAAGTGAAAAACAATTTCACGCTACTAATGAGAAAAAAATAGAAAAGATAGAAGAGACATCCAGTTTGTGGCTTCTAACGTGTTTTCACTGATTAGTAACCCCTGAGTGATATTTGGTTGTTGAGCCCGTAATTTCATGCCAGTATTTGAACAGACCCTGTTAGAACACCATAAATTCTCTTGCTTTCATATATTTTGAAAACTGATCAATCATCATAATTGGACTTGCTTATCACTTTGCAAGTGAATTAATATCTCGACGTGATTAATTCGGAATATTTTTTCACTGCAATCTTGTACCACTTTGCTACTGGTATATTTTTTGAAGAATCAGTTAGTAGAAATGATGGAAAATGTGTGCAAGAGAAAATGATAAAAGTCCTTAGCAAAAGTACGCATGGCATGATGCATGTTGCGCAGGTTCTATGAGCAGTACCTGGCATTGCAAGCTCGAATCATGGCATCTTCCTGCCCTACACTCCACCGCTGTCATCAAGCTACTCCTTACCACACCAACGCTACGACCACTCGTTCTGCGTCCTTGCGCGAAACTCACAGGTATATCAGGCATGTTTTTCATTTAAAACTAAAACCAATAAATCGTCTGTGATAACCCGAGGATATTTGCACTTAAATATCTGTTGGAAAAAAAATGTTCATTAACAATTCATTGGCAATTCGTCAATAATTGATAATAATCCAAAAATGTGCTTGCCTCCCAGCCTGCGTAATGCTTGATTTTTAATGTTTGTTGTGATAATTAATTGATAAATGATTCAATTGTTTGAAAAAAAATAGGAAAAAGGAGGTGAAGCTGAATCTGGAGCTTTCTCGAGTCCCCCAGGAGAGCAATGCGTCGTCTCCCACTTCTGTATCAAATAAAATTTTGTCATCACCAACACTGCCAACTGGTACGAGTTCAAGTACAACATCCACTGCCTCAACGACTACCAGCACAGCCACCACCACCACCAGTCCAGTCCCAGCTAATCAGATCCGCAGGTACTTTCATTCAATCCGAATTTCCGTTATCATTTATCTTTATCACCTCATTCATTTCTGTCATGTCATAAAAAATCAGTGGCAAATTGGTGAATCGAAATAAATCGAATGTTTCAGTTTTGCTAAATGTCGCTTGATCTTGGAATCCGTTGATCCCAGGGGGAAATATCAGAAGGCATTTTTTTAGGGAAATTTAAATAGCTACAGAAAAGTCCTTTGATGTTTTCACCCTGTGCTGACAGGTGACGAGATAAATCCGTCATTGGGAAAAGGTTTTATTCGATTTTTACGAGTTTATCAATTTTCTTATGAAATTACGATGAGAATCTGTGATGGTGAAACATTGAGCCATAAATTTGATGTGACTGACTAGCGTACAATCGGTGGAAACAAGTTCAACAAACGTTTCACCTACTCGTAACACAGCGACAACAACTTCAGCGCCAAATACACCGGCTGGAAGCAAACTCAGTCCTGGAAATATCTTCAAGAATTTCTTCAAGTGCGTAGCTCAATATGAGAATGAAAAGCCAATGATTTTTACGAGGGGTTTGAGTTTTGTGAATTCACGTGAACTTTCGATTTGAATAATGAGACGAGTGCAATTATTAATCGAGTAGTGAATTTAATAGATCATACGTCAATTTCACTTTTATTCTCAAATTTACAAAAATAATAATTATATTTTTTCACTTCACTATTTCATTCATACCGTAAGTTCACTCACTCGATATTTTTTATTCCGAATTTTTTTATTCAGCATCAGCATGGAACAGATCAGCAACACGACAGCTTTGCCCTGCATTTTTCAGTTTTTTGTTTAAAAAGTTTTGTCAACTTATTTTTTGCATTTAATTTTCGGTTTTGTGTGTGCACTCGATGATATTCCATCGGTGAAATCAAACAAAACGACTAACACATGAGTTTTTACTTATTTTATTAATTAATTTATTTTCTACAACTCCTAGGACTGAGTGAATGAATAACTTTAATTCTCAACTGTCCCACGAAGGACGCACATATAAAAATAATGCTTCATATGATTTCCATTTGATTTAATTTAGGTTGCATAATCAGCTTATTGTGCGAATGACCAGCAGAATTATATATTTGCAAAAAATTTTGAAGAGCAGTAATGATTTGAGAAATGAATAAATTTCAATAGGGGAAATAATTAAAAAATATATATCCCGTCAGCTCAAAGGGATACAGTGAAAATTCCCCGGAATTTTAAAGACTTCAACTTTTTCGGTTGTCCACTTCCCTGAAAATAACAAATTAAATTTTGTCACGAGGAGATTTCATCGATAAATAGATGCTCATCATCATTCGACTCATTAAATACCTCCAAGTCATCCATAAATAAATATTCATAAACAAATATCCGTCACAAGATGGTAAACTAGGATGAGAGCATTTAACTTAGTTCCAATAATCGATTAATATTTCGGAAACGGGGAGAGATATGAATTTTTTTATCTCAATCATTTTTTCGCTCCACATGTCGCTCTACAAAAAACATGTCAATGAAAATTTCTGTATTTCTCGTGATTCAAGAGATATCGATGGATAACTGTCCCGGGGTGAAATGCAGTCATCTTAATTTATCAATTAAGTGCTGATAATTAATAGTTATATATAGTCAATGATGATGTGGATGTCACTAGGTCATTTGTGCCACCTGTTCGTGACGAGGAGAGTGAAACGCAGAGGAAAGCCCACGCAAAGAGAGTCCGTGAGACTCGACGATCGACCCAGGGTGTCACTCTGGACGAGATAAAAAGTGCAGAGCAATTAGTAAAGAAGAAACAACAGCAGAGTAACGATACGTCTCCAGTGTCTGCACCCCAGGTAGATTTTCACACTAACGCTTCAGATGTTACAACAAAGGGAAAAAATCATATAATAAAAATTACAGATTTCAAATTCCATCTCAATCCCCTCGGGAAACATTTGAAAATGTACTTCAATCGTCTTTTTAAATTCACCGTCAACCAAAAATCATCAACCGATAATACCGAGGCTGTAATTAATAATAAAAAACGTAATGAGACCATCAGTGTTTCCAGAATGATGAAATTAGCTGTCATTTTATCGATTCCTTACGATATTAAATTGACGTGGTGAATTCTTCTGGATATTTTTTAATAAAATCATTGGAAATTGTGAATTTCAGAATATTTCCTAGGATTTTTGTTAGGCAACTATTGTAATTTTGATATTACGTGTATGAAACATTCCAGGAGATTGAAAATAATACAGATGACAGAAAAAAATCAATGCGTGGAGTATTTTTATATGACAATCCCGTAGTATTTGTCAGATTGTCTTGCAGAAGTTGATGTGTTGTCTAAAAAAATGTCCGTGTTAATGTTTGGGTGAAAAATTTTCGTGACTCGTTACAATTATCTATTTGTTGCTTGACTTATTCTCCCAGTGTTTATAACAAAGATCAATGATGGAGTGGCAAAATTTTAATAAATCTAAGAAATTGTTTAATAAGATGCGATTAAGTAGAAAAAAACACTATTCTTATCACACATTTACAGTTAACAATAAGTACAAAATTGACTAATAATTTCCCATTTTGCTATTGACTGTCAGAAAATTGATCTCTGACGAGAGCAACAATCTACAAAGTAGATTAATTCTCTGATGAATTCAAGCGAAGAATGAGACTCAGTGAGATTTAATACGGATTGATATCCGAATTAAATAATACCAGAATTAATTTCTTCCCAAAATTCATGTGATTTTTCTTTTTTCCTTTTGTTCCTCAATAACTCAGCCTGCAGCTTCAATCGGTCAAACGGCCTCGATCACAGCTACGATAACAACAGCAACTCCTACGACTGTAACTCCAAACAAATTACCTGAAGAGACTAACCTGCCTGAAAGACGACCCTCATGGCGGTTGAGGGTAGATAATGGGAGCAAGGTTTGTTGGCTTATTTATTTTTTTTTTTAATTCTAACAGTACAATGCATTTTATACCATTTAATTCCACACAACTCAATAATATTAATGCGATTAAAAAATAAATGGCAAATTGACGAAAAATTATTTCAGTATCGAAGATATTGAAATGTCTTGAAGTGGAATTTGCATTTTCTTGTAAAAAATAAAGACGAAATAAATTTGTTCGGCAGTTTCAGTTGGAAGACGCCAACAATATAAAATCATCGGATACGACAACAGCGTACATACGAAGGCCTTCAGGTGGAACGGGAATACCTAGACCCAGTTCAGCCCCAGTGGAAACAATTACCACTGGTACAGCCGATGCAACCGTTACCCTACCATTGAGACGATCCTTGAAATCACCTGAGGACAAAGGTAATTGTCCTGTCATGAAATTTCTCATCTCCCAGATGCACCGATGCACTGATGCACCAGTGGGCCATGCACTGGGGATTAGCGCTCAATTTTCCTTATTATAAAATCATTTTTTTCTTTCTTTCTGTTTCAAGAACAAGACAAGGAGAATGATAGTAGAAATGCTCAGGCAACACAGGCGGTTATTCAGAGGCGAAGACGACCCAAAAGAAGATCGACAGGTGTTGTTCACGTGGACATGGATGTTAGTAAAAAATACCAGTAAATAAATAAAACTATTCGGATCCATTCCTAGAATTCACGCTCAAGGGCAAAGTGAATAGTCGAATTTAACAATTCGCTCATCATTAATTATCTCCCAAACTATCAATCTGAGACGTAAACGTTAAGAGACTTCATTTCTGTGTGATTTTTTTACAAATTTAAAAGAACCATTCATCATTATTTTCCATCTTCATGATGATAAAAAATTTATTCATTCATACTAAAAATAATCCCAAAAATACATTATAAGTAAAATCGTTGCCTGACGTCATGAGTCGATAGCTATTAATATAATCTAGGTGTTCCATTTCGTCGGTCTGAAATTCTGGATGTTTCACGTGCTCGTGAAAAGCCGCAGACTTCGTAATTTCATGTTTACGACATGCACATGTGTTATTTATAATATTTAATTCTCCTCGTAATTTCTTTCAGGAGATCGATCCAGAGAAACAGGATGGCTCGAGTGTGGGGGAGAGTGAGGAGGGGAAAAATAATCACACTGAGGTAAGCGATTCCATTTCTACTTTTCCTCTCGTGATAAAAATTCACGTGCACTTTTCAATTTTATAAGCGTTGGGGATTTTTTGAGGATAAATAAAATTGGAAATAAAATTTCAATTCCCCTTACTCTTAAATAATTTTAAATACCGTGTAAAAATTATCTCCCATTGGCAGACACTCCGTCTAGTACGAAAATCCCTCAACGATAATTACTGCAGCTATTTTACACCCAACCTAGTGGTTATGTGTTATTTTTGGGTCAACCACAAGTAAGAACCCCTATTCTTACATACTCAGTACATATTAAAAATAACTACAATCCACCGCGCCACGAAAAATTCACCGGCGCTGAATTTTTCCACATTTTTTACTGCAATCAATAATTTATCAATATAATTCCCCATAATTCTCCATCACTTGAAAAAAATTACAATTAAAAAGAGTTTAATTGGAATGAATAATATCAATTTTTAAATACCCCCCGAAAGCAATCAGGAAATAATCCCTAAACATTTAAGACGTTAATTTTATCCCCAAGAGTCAACAGACTTGACTGACTCCATCCCCATCTAGAGAACGCAAAACGATGAGATGAAAATGAATAAAAGGATGGGATTGAGTGATTGAACGTTCGATGAACCGAAAAAAAAGGGACTGGGGATTTTGCTGAGCCTCTGACATTTCTCCGTCGTTTTATTTCTTTGGAATTGAATCGAGGAATGGCAAACTCTTAGATTATTCTTTTTCTCTTCATCGTGATGATTGAAGACCAAGGGCCGTTGGAATGGAGAATACGCGCCTTGAAACCGCGAGAGAAAAACCTTCGGCGTTGAACGTGTGTAGATTGTATTTATAGAATCAATTTTTCGTGGGGGTAAATACGAAATCTGGCTGATGATTGTGGAAGTTTTACTGGGCGGTCCACATCAGTCAAACACTTGCTGTCAGTGATTGTAGATCACTGACTGAAATATGAATTATTTCTGATTGATTGATTAATTGATTGATTGATTGGCGGATTGCATTGATGAAGATAGATACCGAGATCATCAATACTCAATTCAATGATCAATTGTGTCTGTGAAGGGACCAGTAAGTGGTGAAGTGGCACAAAATGAAAAGTTTTTACTCTCTGTAGGTCTCATTATCTCAAAGAGGAGTGAATTAATTGGAAAAAATTATCAAATATCGCTAATTAATTACCGAATTGAAAAATCTGAGGTATTCCACGTAAAATGAGTCAGCGGATTCCCCATGCACTTGGAAATTGATCTCAATTATTCTGCAGAAATATTTTCAATAATTTTCACTTTCAATTCTTTTCTCTCGAAATTCGTGAAATCACATTTACACGTATAATTCAAATTCCCGTTGCACACCTCATGAATAAAACATAAAAATAAATAAAATACATTAAAAACAACAGCTAGCCCGTATGACGTCCTAAAATACTTGTTTTTCTTACAAAAATTGGAGAAAAAAAAACGAGAAGGTGAGACGTGCCAAAATTTATAAAATTCAAGTCCTTAAAATTTTTTAAAAATAAATAAATCGTCATTTATCGTGTGACAAATCTAAATCCAGCGGATAGAACTGCATAATTAACAAATCGAGATCAATTCCCAATAGATTATTATAAACAAATAATGTTGAATAGTCGTAAAGGGTGAAGTGAAGGACGAATTGAAATTCCGAGTACTTCGTTCTCCATGAGATAAATGAAATAAATAAAATAAATAAAAATAGCAGAATACAATAAATAATCTGGGACAATGTCGTCATACCGAAAAAGGACTCAGTCAAAACCAACGACAGCAGCTGGTTTGCGTGCCCAAGCATCAGCCAGTGGTAGTTCCATATTTGGGAATAGACCGAGAAGTGTCGGGGGACTATTCAGTCCCAGTCAATCGACGTATTCGAATCTCCTGGGGATTTCACCATCGAATTCCTACACCTCCTCGTCCCTCAACAAGTCATCCAAGAATTCGTACTTGAAGAATCCATACACAAACTCGATTAACAATCTCAACTACCAGAATCCTTACACAACATACGGTGGTACAGCCTCAGGATACGGTGGTCTCACTCTTCCCTCGCACTCCTCCATAAGTTCCCTCAACCTCGCTGTTCCCTCCACCAGCTATTCCTCCAATTATTCCAATCGAAATACCTCGGGTGTCAATACCCGAAGGTCTGTGCAAAAAGCTGAGAGTTTTAACAGACCCAAGTCCAAAGTCTCCTCGGACTTTAGCTCCAGGAGCTCGAGTCTCCAGAGTCTAGCTGGATCAGAGGGATACGTCGTAAGATATCACTTTTTTGCCCCTGAATAATTTATAATTGTATTCAGAAATAATCGATAATAATCGAGACTTGAGGATTGAATTGAATTGGGGATTGTTGCCAATATTATTTTAGAGTGGAAATGAACGTTCTGGACGATCGAGTCGTCTCGGTTCAGTCACGTCTGTCTCTTCAGAGGTGCCGTCGACCCCCAGTAGGACAAAATCAACAAATTCGGAGAATGGAGAGTTGGATTATAAAAAATTGTGGGAGGAATCGCAGGCGGAGAATGAGCGATTGAAGGACAAGCTGAGGAGATCGGATGATCAGCTCAAGGAGACCAGGAGTTTGCTGGAGAAGGCCCAGAGTAATCAAAACAAAGCTGCCTTATCAGAGATCGAAAAACGGGAGAGACGAGCCATGGAGAGAAAATTATCTGAGATGGAAGAGGAGCTCAAGGTAATTTTTAGCAACAAATTGTCTTTACATTTGCGAATTTACTCTCAATATTTTCGACGGATTGAAAAAAATATATATATTATAAAAATTGGGCGATTCGATATTAAATTATTGAAATCAGAATACAAAGTGGCCGAGGGGTGAACGTAATGATGCAATTGATTAATTATTGGTTAATGAGAAAATGAGAAAATTGCAGTTGTTACGTTTTCGCCTCTTAACTACTGGATATATTCTCTGAATAAAAAATGAATTACTCGTTGCCGTGGATAGGCCTGCACGAATGATTTTCTTTACGATTATTTTTTGTCTGCATCGAGGGTGCAAGGTTTTTCTCACTTTATTTCACCTATCGTTTCTATTAAACTTCAGGGAACAAGTGCTTGGTTGCAATGGCTTTTCTTGTTTTTTTTTTCCTCCTTTATCTCACGAATTGCATCCATTATCCATTGAAGAAAGCTGCATCGATGCGCTACAGACTATTGATTTAATTATCAAATTTTCATACATCGATTTACATGATCGACTTTTTATTATTTGATTAAAGCGTTTGAATATTTACGTGTGAATTTTTCATCGTTATTTTTCTCGTTCCCCCTTTGATTTGAATTATTATTTTTCATTGTCTCAGGGCTTTTCTCGAATATTGAAAAAGGTGTAAGCTTGAATTTAATTGATAAATTATTGGCCTAACTGTTTCCACTGTTTACAGCAATTGCAAAAGCTCAAAGCCGAAAATGAGCGATTGAAAGCCGAAAATCGGGCACTTACCCGCGTCGTATCCAAACTCACCAATACTACTAAATAGGTAAAGGATATAATGAAAAGAAAAAAAAATCAAAAACAAAACCAACAGCATCTGCGTTTAACAAAGAGATCAATAAAAAATTACATTATTATACAGAGAAGTTTTTTTTTCATTAATTCATTGACCACCACGTCTTCTATTTCTTTTTTCCCAAGGGAATCCTAGTAACACCAGAATGAATGCAATCTTACAAGTCTAATGATCATCATGAAATAATTATTTTTACGATCTCTTCATTTAATTATTTACTAAAATTGTTTAATCGTGGGGTAATAATCCAGTTTGAATTAATATTTTTAAAGAGACATTACTAGGATTACCTTGACGCAGTATTAAAATACTTGATTACACATGCTCCAGCATTTTATTCGAAAAAATACTAAGCTGCGTGCAACTATTCCAAAATTAAAAACCCAACTCTTAACGTTCAGCATTTACTTATTTGTTTAATTTCTAATTTTAGCGTAAATAAAATAATCTTAGAGCTGAAGTGATAAAGCATAAACTGTTGACTCTCAATATCTTATTAATTATTAGCTTTAATAATTAACGAGGTCATCATGAGTACATTTTATCTCGATTTTCCCGTAACTTTGTAAAGTACAAATCCAAATGTTTCATGAATAATCGAATAATGTCATTAAAACTCACTCAACAATCAGATAGTTATCTAAGAAAATAGTATATTGTAACTCATTGATTCCCCATTGTAACACCTTTTAGCGGCACCCCAATGTGCATGAATTTATTTTGGGACGAGGCATTTACAACGCTTTATTTATAACCAGAGAAAGCAATATGAAATATTTTTTTTGGCATGATTTTTATCGTTTAAACACTGATTTTCATTTTGCGCTACAAATTGCTCTTTTGATTTTTGCATTTTCAGATTGATTACTGATATTATGTATGTGATGGAATAAATTCAATTGTGTATTTATATGTTCTAGTTTTTTCGAATATATCACGTCCTATTGAACAGAATAAATTTTCAATAGTGATATATTCCCTCTCCTTATCACTGAAAACAAATTGTTACTGCAAATATTTTTTATTTTGCTTGGAGACATCGGAATTATTGTTTATGGAAATGATAATTTCCACAGCATGAGATCGTCTGGCATGTTGTTGTTGAAAAGGAAAATCCCACGACTGTTATCTTTTCGCCAAATATTTATTTATTAATATTATTATTATTAAAATTGTTTGACGTGAGTTTAAAATTTCAGGTTCGATTCGCGATTAGCGAAAAAAGTGGTTTGAACACATTAATTCTTTCCAAGTAGATGAATATTTGGCAGAAAGAGATTTTTCATCTCTCATTTTTAATTCAATTGAAATTTCATTTCTCATTTATTCCAAAAAAAATAAATTCACCTCATCGAATGATTCGTCACCCTTTCTGTTAATTCAACTCTAATCCTTGATGAATTGATAGTAATCTAGGGCGTGTTACAACAGCTGGTGAATTAATATTTTCTGTTATGTCGCCTGTCAAATTGAATAACGAGAAAAGGAAAAATGTTAAAATTTTATCTTCTAGATGCTGGAGCAGTTGAAGTGCGAGAACCAGAGGCTAAAGGACGAGAACGGAGCTCTCATAAGAGTTATCAGTAAGCTTTCCAAATAAACGAATGATTCATTCTCTTTGGTGCATCCAAAGAGGCCAAATGATAAAATAAAGATTTGTCGAAAGGCTGCAAATGAATATTTGTCAAATTGTATTATTTACTTTATCCATATTATTTTAACAATTCAACATTGCTGAAACAAATTGATTAATTTTTGTGTTAATTATTTAATTTATTTCAAATGAAGATGTAGATTCAGTTACTATTGTGGCTGTGCCAAAGGCAAATGGCGATAATTTACGAAAATAAAATTGTTATTGAAAATAAAATGACAATTACTTGGAGACGTGAATTTACGTTCATATGTCAGTCAGTAGGAAAAGTCGAGACTTTTTATATTGACATTGTAAAGAGGATGTTACCGAAATTATTAACAAATTTGACAATTTTTTAAAGTTTAAATAATTGATATTGATTGAATAATTGAGACAACTGTGAATGTTAAATGCTTTGTAAAGACTCGATGTAATTATGTAGATACGTATTTTTCTCAGAGATCTGAAACAATTGAGAATACAAAAAAATAACACCAATTATTCGTTTTTCTATGACTTTCGCTACAAAGAAAGAATTTGTTTTGCGAGTAACTTATGAGATGTTCACGTTATTTATAAAAAAATATACGTCACTATACACTGCAATATGGACGTTTGAACTATGGTGATTGTTTTTATATAATTAATGAAAATCGTAGCTAAAACATTGTAAGCTGAAAGAATGAACAATGTACATTTTTTAAAAATACAACAATATTTAACGAAAACAATGGATCAATTTAATTTACCCTCGTCCAGTACTTGACTGATTTTTTATTGACAATTATTCACAGGTGTGTTTTTTCATTTCAACAAATCTTCTAGAATTTTCACAACTTTTCCCATATTGGCAAGACCTTCAGAGCGTTTTGATACCTGCCCCAACATGGCGCGAATTACTTTCGTCTTCCCTTTTTTATATGCGGTTACTAATGTCGGATCATCTTCGAGAACTGATTGACACATACGTCTCAGTGTGTCTTCATCATTTATTTGACCCCATTTGTTCTCCTCGACAATCTATCCACAAAAAAATATTTGAATTTAATTTCAAAATGCAAGTACTTGTAATTATCTGTAATTATGTCAAATTATTTTCAATCTCACCTTACTTGGCAACAGAGTGCAGTCGTCTCTCATCATTCCCCATAATTTTTTAACTGTAATTAAATTGATAGTATTGCTCTCAACTAAATCGATCAAATCGCCAATCTGTCTCGCCGATATTAATCTGCAAATAAAAATCACAGAAATTCGTTGTATTATAAGATTTTCAAACTTCAGAGATCTGATTTCAAAATTTCAACTAACAAATTATTCAATTCAATTTTATATTTATTCGTGTACTGCAATAGTTCTTCCAGAAGAATATTACACGTAATCTTGGGACTCCTTTTAGGATTCTCCTTCATGATATCCCCAAACAATCCAAAGATAACACTATTGTTGACAATTCTGGCAGCAGACTGTGAGGATAAAGAGAACTCCATCCTCAAATTGAATCTCAATTGTTCGGGGAGCTCTGGCAATCGAGATTTCCAATATTCCACATCGACAAGATCACAATTACTTCCATCTCCTTTGAGATTCAATCGAAGAGGTGGTAAATTCGGCTCTGGCATGAACCTGTAATCCTGTTTCTCCTCTTTATCCCTCATGGGGACTGTCCTGTTCCTCTGCGAATCCCAGGACAAAGTCTCATTAACGACCTTCTCTCCTTTTTCGAGTAAACTTTTCTGTCGTTCGATCTCATATTTTATCGCGGCAGCAACTGCACGAACACTGAATATATTTTTCACTTCTGTCCTCACCCCAAGTGGCTCTTTTTCCCGGTGAAGGGATATATTTGCATCGACACGTAGTGCACCCTCTTCCATTTTACAAGAGCATGTATTCAGTCGTTGCAGAATGAGAGTGAGTTCTTTAACGAGAGCTGCAGCTTCTTCGCCATCAGATAGATCTGGTTCAAATACAAATTCTATGAGAGGCACTCCAGCTCTGTTCAAATCCACCAAACTCCTGCCCCTGGGCTCGTCGTGCAGACTTTTCCCACTGTCTTGCTCCAGCTGCAATTGCTTCAGCCTCGAGGACTTGAGATATGGCTCTTTATGAATTCCTGGAGTAAAGACTGAAAATTTTAACTCTCCACCTGTTGCCAGCGGTTTCCTCTGTTGTGTTATTTGATAACCAGACTAGATAAATTTCACATGGAAATAAACAATTGGTTAATTAATATTCATTTATACCCAATTTTTTATTGTGGGAATTACTTACGGGTGAATCAGCGTAGAAATAATGTTTTCTATCGAAAAGGGATACTTCATTTAATTGTGATGATAATGCCAGAGCTGTTAGTACTCCAGCTTCTACACATTTTTTATTCAACACCTGAACAGACAGCGGATTTTAGGAAATGAATATCTGGATTAATTGATTAAATAAAAAAAATTGTTAATTTACAGGAAGAGTTCCTGGTGTTGAACAGTCGAAAAAAGAGACACAAGAATTCGCTGGCTCTCCAAAATTACAACTTGCACCAGAAAAAAGTTTTGATGAAGACGATATCTGTGCGTGAATCTCGAGGCCAATAACCGATTTCCATTTTTTTCTAAACAAAATTAATTATTGTTCATAATAAATTCCGTGGGAAATTTCAGGATGTCTTAGAGATTTTTGACAAACTTGATTAAAAGACAAATCAACTAGTAACAATTGATATTTCTGTTTTGAATTGGACTCACGATTTTTTCTCACTCTTTGTAGCAAATGTTCTTGTTCTTAATTTTCCATAAACAATTGGACGTGATGATATATTTAATAAACCCCGCATTTTGTGTATGAGAATCGCAAATATTTATAATTCAGAGCTGCAGACGACGAGGACACATGAGTATTCATTCAAAAAATTATCAGCTGATGTTTTCATTGGTTTATTGTAAACAAACATTGAGGTTATGTTGTGTTTACTAACATTCCATTGCACCCTATCGTTTCGTTGACTTCTCAGTGCACCCCCGCTACCAATTAATCCAAATTCATAATAAAGTGAATGTCAGTAATTTCAGAAAAATTTTAGAAAAATGCCTAAAGTCGTATCGAGAAGTATAATATGTTCTGACACGAAAGATCAGGAAGAATACAGTGAAGAAAAACCCCTGCACATCTACTATTGTTTATGTGGACAAATGACATTGATTCTTGGTAACAATTACATCGCAATAATTATTCAGGATTTATTAACGCATGAATCGTTTATCAATTTCGAATTATTCATCGATTTATTTCAGACTGTGCAATCGAAAAATTACCCCTGCGAAAACGTGATGGAGCACGAGTCATTGATGGCAGCAAACGAGCTCATAAAATGACAAGTGAGCAGGACGAAACAGTTTTCCTGAAGCGTCAGGAAGGAATTGAGAAGCAATACCGACAGAAATGTAAAAAGTAAGGGTCTCTGGATTTAATATGTACTGGTCTCATTATTTATCTATTTTTTTACAGATGTGGGCTTTTATTGTATTATAAACACGAACCCTCAGCGAATATTGTGTTTGTAGTGAAAGGGGCTGTGATAAAAAGCTCCGGAGAAGGTCCAATGACTGATATCTACAATCAAGTAGCTGTTGAAAAACCGAAAAAAATAATGGTGACCAAGCACACGAAGAATATGGGAAAATTCAGTTCAGTTACTGTATCTACTATTGACGAAGAGGAAGATGAAATTGAAGCCGTGGGTTCTCCTTGTTTTTTTATTGAAATCTTTGCAGTGTTATTTAATTTCGTGATTCAATCTCTGATTTTTTATCTTCACAGAGAGAAGTCGCTGATTCTTATGCCAATAATGCGAGAATCATCGAAAAACAATTGGAGAGAAAAGGAATGACTAAGAGGAAAACAATGCCACCACCGGAGGTAGATCCTTCCAAGAGATCGAGACCTCGAGGAACTCTTCTAGATGTTTAATTAACAATTTTTCTTTCTCATCTCTATTGTAAAAAATATATTGCAAAATATTACTGCAAATATAATATTGTCTGCATTACTGTAGAAAATTCATTCTATGAAATCTTTTATTAATACACACGTGATGACCCACATCTCCGTAAAATTTATTATTATTATCCTTTATCCTTTAGTAAAAAAAAAATCCTTTATCCTTTAGTAAAAAAAATATCGACTAAATCGACTCAGATGAATTTTCGATAGATCGAGTCCCTGGTACAACGTAATAATCTTTCGATGTATCGAATTGTGGAGTCATCGGTCCATACATGTTTCGATTAATTCTCATGACAGATTGACACTCGGTGAGACTTTTCAAAATACTGGGTCAATTACCCAGTGCTGTGACAAGAATTACTCTATTTTCGTTTTAGATAATTGAATTTCAACAATGGCTGAGGAAATGGTGAAGTTCACAAAACTCCGAACGGCGATAGATCCGAATTTCTGGGCTAAATTTGCGGAGCTAAAATTGGATAAATACAAATTGGAGGAGAAAACAGAGATATCGGTGTGGGCAAGCTATAGTTTAGACAGATCAACAAAAACTAAAAGTCTACTGGGACTAGACTGCACCTCATTTAACGAGTAAAAAAAAAATGCACTACCTTGAACGTCGAAAAAAATGCAGAAGGAAAAGATAAAATAGAATTAATTCATGACGTCAATTCCAGAAATGTGGAGACGACGTCGCACCACGGAGCCGTCCCCTGCTCAGGATACCTGATAAACACCAACACCTTCGAAACCTTCAGACAGATCCAGCCCGAGAAATTCATCGAAAAAATTGGCCAGCACCTCCTGAACTCCATAAAAGACGGGACGGCCTTGAAAGATCCCTCAAAACTCACCCTCTTCCTGATCCTCTCCTACGCAGACCTGAAGAAATACAGATTTCACTACTGGGCAGCCTATCCCACCCCCTTCAACATCCCGGAGATGTTCCACCAGTCGCTCCCTCAGCCACTCACCTCAAAACTCTCAGAATCATCCCTGGAGAAGCTGAAGCATGACTTCGACCTCCTGGAGGCAAAGTCCAGGTGTTTTTTCTCAGTCCTGTGGAATGCCTCGAACTCCCCTGAAGACTTAACGATAATGTCGCTGTCAGAGGGAGTGGACCTCATCAAATCGAGTAGTCATCCCCCAGGGAAGATAATATTTTGCTTCTTCGACCCCTGCGACAGCCCAGAACCAGGCTGGCCCCTGCGGAATCTCCTCTGCCTCCTGATATTCACCTGCCCCACGTACTCGCTCTCCCAGACAATTCCCATAATATCGTACCGAGGGAAAGACTCTCTTCTGTACGAAATTAAAGCCAAAACAACTGTAACCGAGGATAAAGTTAAGACAGACATAATGACCAGTAAATTAGTCGGTTGGGAAGCGAATATGAGTGGAAAAATGGGTCCAAACATCGCAGATCTGTCTCAATCGATGGACCCCACGAGAATGGCGGAACGTGCAGTGGACCTAAACCTGAAGCTGATGAAATGGCGTCTAGTTCCAGACCTCAACCTTGAAAAAATCAGTCATCTCAAATGTCTGTTGTTAGGTGCAGGTACCCTGGGATGCTCTGTGGCGAGAGTCTTAATAGGCTGGGGGATAAAAACCATCACCTTCGTGGATAATTCAACGGTATCCCACAGCAACACTGTGAGACAAAGTCTGTACACTCACGAAGATGCTGTGAAGAGACGTCTCAAGGCAGAAGCTGCCAAGGATGCACTCCTCAGGATCTCCCCCAGCTTCAACGTCCAGGGAATTGTCCTCCATATCCCAATGCCTGGGCACGTTGTTGGCCAGAGCATGTTGGAGTCCACAAAATCAGCTGTAACTAGCCTTGAGACACTGGTTGAAAAACACGACGTTGTCTTTCTTCTTTTGGACTCCAGAGAGGCCAGATGGCTGCCCACAGTCCTCTGTGCTGCGTACGATAAAGTAGCAATTAATGCAGCTCTGGGGTTTGACTCGTACACTGTCCAGAGGCATGGCACCAGGACATCAGGAACTTCTGTTAGTTCTCCAGATCTCTCTGTGAGATATCCCCAGGGCAGTGATCTTGGCTGTTACTTCTGCAATGATGTCACACAGCCTGGCAATTCTCAGATTGACAGGACTCTTGATCAGCAGTGCACTGTCAGCAGACCTGGATTGTCATCCATCGCTGCTGGACTCGCCGTTGAACTTATGGTAGGAATCACTCAGCATAATAAAGGGCTCGAGGCGAGTGCATTCGTCGATGATGGGAAAGGGTACAGCAGAAGTGAACGAGAGGGATGTGAGGGTCTCCTTGGGGCTGTGCCACACACCATTCGAGGATCACTCTGGAGTCATGAGATGAGGCTCACCATAACTCACAGATTTCCATCTTGCACTGCCTGTTCTGTTCCTATCCTTAATGAGTACAGGGAGAGAGGGGCAGAATTTATCCTGGACGCCTGCAATCAACCGAATTATCTGGAGAGGCTCGCGGGTCTGGAGGATTTACTTAAAAATCCTAATCTTGATGAGGTAATTTTTTTTGGATGATATTACAGATGTAATTCAACGGTGATTTAATTTATTTACAGATTCATTAATTTTTTGCACGCGAAATGAGAATATTCTCAGGATTGTTTCCTGGTGATGTCATTATATTTTTTTTATTGCAGTTGTGCTATGCAATTGATACCTCCAGTGACGAAGATGATGAAATAACTCTCTCGAAAGTATAAGACTATTTGATAATTAAAATAAATAGGTAAGAATATCCAAACATCACGATTTGGACAGAAATATTGATATTAAAAAAATCAAGGACATTTGGTTTGACATTTTTTTAACCGACAGTGTGGTGCAAAGCCTAATGCACACTCAATCATGTTCTAACAATAAAATTATAAGACCTCAGAATTTCGTTGAAAGATGATTTTCAATTCTTTCGTAACCTCTTCACTTTCTTTTGAATTTTTATTGATTAGATTCGCCTAGATGGCGCTTATCCAATCAGCAAAAATAATAATAATAAAATTACACAATTTTAGCGCGAAAAACGTGTGCATGTCGATGCTTGAGTCGCAAAATGACGAATCACCGATAATCGAAAATAAAAATGGAAAAAAAACATTCGTCATTACAAGTGATTATTTACCAATATCTATTTTGTGTTGAAAAGAATGCCTGGTTTTATTTATTCTCGTTTATCAATCATCGAAACAGCCACTGGGACTAAAATCTACAGACAACAATAATCCCCTGATAAACACAATGCCTAAACGATCGAGAGAATCTGACAGTGACGGAAAATCCCCTCTAAAAATGAGGAAAATAATCGATTCTACAAGTAATTCCACCGATTTCGTTGATTTGACTTGTGATTCCGATGACAGTCTAGACGCCTCACAATTCTCCTCTGAATTCCACCAAAATAAAAATAATTCCACAACGAAGAAAAATGCCTCAGTGACCTTGAAAAATACCTGTGAGGATGCAGGAGTTGTGGATAACAATAAACTAACCCATGAGGAACGTCTCGAGAGGCAAGATCCTTCCTGGATTGACGAATTTTTTGCTGAATCTTCTTCGTCAGAAGATTTAGCGAAGGAAGAGTCCACAGAGCCGGCGAAGAGGAGTAATAATCTTCAGAGTACTGACTCAGGATTGCAATCCCTGGAACCCACCCAGCCGTCGAATACTCAGGAGAAAAATCAAGGAAGCCAGAGAACTGTTGATTCAGGTGTGCAGCCCTTGGACGTGAATATTAATGATGACTTTGATGATTTGTTTGACGACGAATGGGACCTGGCGGGTCAATTCTTCCTCGACCTCTCCGATTTCACGAGGTGCATCATCACCGAGATCGATAAAAAAAGAATGTGCATCCACGTGACTGTCTCTGATCCAAATCCAGACTCAAATGCCACAGCATTAGTGATTTGCTCTGGTGTTTGGATGGACCTGCACATATCAGTGGGTGAATCCATAATAATAAAAGCTCAAAAATCCTTCGACGACTGGACAGTGACGAACGAGTGGGGATATTGCGTCACACAGCCTGACATTCTCGTATCAGGTACAACAGTGACTTCTAGTCTCTTCTGCAATCGAAAATCCATCCTGGAAGTTCGTTTTCAAAACGTCAACTCTCTGCCAAATTTGAAACCCGCGGATGCCGCAATGACCACTGGACAAATAGTCCATGTGATCATGCAGACAGCCCTTCGAGACGAGCTGCATACCCTTGAGGAGATAAAAGAGCTCGCCAGGAAGGTGACCACACAAAGACATACCGTGCAGATGCTATACGGCTCGGACATCACATCAGAGGACTTCAAAGTGATGATGGATTTGTACATATCAAAAATCCATGAATTCATAGAGCGTTACATCAATGGAAAGCAGCCAAAAGCTCTCGATAAGAATTTCAACGGTCAAATCGTTGAGATTCGAGATATTGAGGAGAATATTTGGCTGCCAACTTTGGGATTGAAGGGAAAAATCGACGTGACTGTTGAAGTCAAAGTTCACAATTCAAAACGAAGAGTCATGCCACTCGAGATTAAGACAGGTAGAAGTCTCTTTTCTAATGAGCACAGGGGCCAGTTGTACCTTTACACGATGATGATGAAGCAGCTGGGATACGACGTGGAGTCTGGTCTTCTTCTGTACATAAAGGATAATCAGATGCAGGAGGTGACGAGCTCGAAGAATGATCAGAGAGGACTGCTGACCATGAGAAATCTTTTAGCTTATTACCTCTCGAAGCCAACAGCCAGTATTTCAAACTCTGGGAGCTCCGATGAAGAGGCGATCTTGGAGACAATGGAACTTCCTCAACCCATCTATCACAACACCTACTGCAAGGAATATTGCGCTCATAACAGTATATGCTGTGTGTATGCTGATGCAGATAAGAATTTATCTCTTAGCAATCACCATCCTCTTGCAAGACTCAGCAGAATCGTGATGGAGGAGTTGACAGATGATCACATTAATTACGTGGTGAAATGGTCTGCCATGTTGGAGATGGAGGAAGCTCGCAGCCAGGAGGATCTACCTGGATATAATATCTGGAGCCTCCCACCGAGGGCCCGGGAGAAGAGAAAATCAGCCCTCATGTGCATGGAGATTGCTAACGTGACAGCTAAACAGAATAATTATCACCATGAATTTATTAGAAGCGACTCCACCGAGGATTTTCCTGTCAAGGACTTCCGACAGGTCTTCCACGGAGAAGAGTACATCACAGTGAGCACAAACAAGCGTTTCAGCATCGCCTCAGGGTTCATAATTTCTGTGAAGAAGACTTCCCTTATCCTGCGACTAGAACGAAGTTTAACAAAAAGCGAGACTTACACCATTGACATTATTACAATGCGCAGTCAGTTGTACAAGACCCTGGGAACCCTGGCAACCCTGCTGGCACCAAATGACATAACACGTCGTCTGCGAAGGCTGATAATCGACAGGGAGCCGGCACGATTCACCGAGCCCTTGCCAAAGGACTTTGAGACCCCTGGAGCCCGTAAAATCCTCGGCAGACTTAACATGTACCAGCAAAAAGCTTTGATTGCTGTCTTAACAGCCAACGATTACGTCTTGATCAAGGGAATGCCTGGCACAGGAAAGACTGAGACACTGGTGGCTCTCATTGAGCTCCTCTCTTACCTCGGGAAATCAGTGATAATCACTGCTCACACACACAACGCAGTGGACAATATTCTCCTGAAGCTGGACCAGAGGAAGGTGGATTTTATGAGACTCGGGAGTGATCACAGACTCCATCCAGATCTCATTCACAAGTCTGAATCAGTATTAACGTCAGACTGTGACACTCCAGAGAAGCTCAGGCTGGTGTACGACAAACAGAAGATCGTTGGAGTGACCTGTCTTGGTGCTGGTCACATCGTCTTGGCAAAACGAATATTCGATTACTGTGTCGTCGACGAGTGCACCCAGGTGCTACAGCCAGTACTCCTCAAACCACTTTACAGTGCTCATAAATTTGCATTTGTGGGAGATCCACAGCAGTTGCCAGCGGTGATCCAGAGCCTGGAGGCGAGGAAGCTGGGGATGGCAGAGGACATCTTCAATCGTCTAGACACTCCTAACAACACCAGAAGTTTGAGGCTCCAGTACAGGATGAATGAAACAATCATGGCTCTTGCCAATGCCTTTACTTACAAGGGTGAATTATGTGCTGGAAATGAAGCTATTGCTAATGCCACGTTGAAGTTCAAAAATCCTGGAAGAGTGGAGAATTACGAGATGTGGGTGCAGAGGGCCCTGGATCCCTCTTTGGAGAAGGCTGTTACTGTTCTCAATACTGGGGACATTGTCAATTTAATCGCTCACACGAGACTTGAGCGCAATTCCTTTCTCAGAATGAGAATGCAGAAAGAGGACACTGCCAAAAACGCTGTCAATTGGTACGAGATTTGTGTTGTTCAGCGTCTGGTGACTGCTCTCATGAGTGCGGGAATCAATTCTGAGGAGATTGGAGTTATCGCTCCGTTCAGGGCGCAGATCAATCTCCTGAGAACAGTGATACAGGAGGATGTGGAGATCAATACTGTGGATCAGTATCAGGGGAGGGATAAGAGTGTTATTGTGTTCTCGTGCACCAAAAGTCATGGGAAGGCACTCGAGTTCAAGGGCAAGCATGAATATAGGATCCTCGAGGACCCCAAGAGGCTCAATGTCGCGATGACTCGGGCTAAACATAAGATTATTATTGTTGGTAATGTTCCTATGATGCTGGAGTATGGAGCCTCCACCAAGGAATTGTTTAGTATTCTCGAGAAGGATGTTGTCGACCTGGTGGATAATGTCAATGACTTCTCCTGGGATAGCCTCTTCAAGAGATTGGTGGAACTGAGAAACATCGAGGGCAGCCAATAAAACGTGAGGAATATTCCCTCGGTGATTTATCAGCTGATAATTATTTTCCATGAAAACAAAGTTTATTTTTTCTCCTAAAAGATATTTTTGCAGAGGAATTTCATTTTAGTCTTAGTTGAATTATTTGTTTCGATGATTTTATCAAATTCACGATCATTTCTGCGTTCTTGAAAATGTGAGATTTTTTTTGCACTGTGAATAACATTTTTAGAGCTCCTCTGGATGTTTTTCTAACGATTTAATAATGAAAAACCAACGATTATTTTCTACTTAGAATTATTTCAACAATGGGCAATTCAAATATTGAATAAAATGATTCCAAGATATTCAAAAATATCTGGAGGGAATGGCTGTGCGTCTCGGTTTTCATTTAATTGTCTAGATCTTTTGGTATTTCATGAGTGTCATTACACATTTGAGTTTAGGATTATGAGTTATATTATATAAATGATTCTCAGGGAGAAATCGCTCAAAAAAATTGTTCAACCAGAAATAATATAAGATTTTTCATTTTAATTATTTTCAATTATATCTCATACCTGTAAATCCAACTTTTCGTACCTTAATATGCTTGACAGTATTCTGGAACAGTTCTTGAAATAAATAAAGACTTCATAGAAATAGCCTCAGTTATTTTATTCTATGAAAAATAAAGAAAGATTATCGAAGCAACAAGGATCGAATAAATTCTCATCGAATGATTTGAATGAAGAAAGATAGGATTTCCTCTTTGGCATTTGTTGTTAAAACATGGAAGAATATTTTTTGCAACGAAAGAAATTCTAGGTAATTATTTTTATAAAACTGTTATTAATATTAATACATTTTCCTATAATAATATCAGAGCCAATTGAAAATGCTTCTTCCACATATCCATTTTAATCAACGACAAATACGAATGATTATAGAAATATTCTACTGAATAGATATTGTCTAAATCATAGTATTTATACAGTTTTGTTTATCATACATCGATCATAATTCTTAGGTGATTTTTTATGAGTTTCCCTTGTATTATAAATAATTTTATGTTTTTTTTTTTTTCATCGACGATAAACCAATACTGTACACGTGTGGGAAAGGGATATATCTCTGCCTGGTTTTTCTTTTCAGTGAGCCAATTACTTCTCTCTGGATTCTCATGAATCAGATATTTTTTCGTTCTGACTGTAGGCATCCGTGGTGAGTAAACGGCTAATCAAAATGGTTATTCGGAAGAAGATGGCTCTCGTCTCTTCTCAGCATGTTTCTTTGTAAATTCCTCAGCATTTTTAAGGTATTTCTTTCTGTCTTTAAGGAATTCCTCGGCCAAATCAGCTCGAAGGGGATGCTCAGGCTCGGGATCGTTGACTAATGCAATTAATGCTTGTATCACTGCAAATAAATTGGATTTATTTAATATTTCATTGGCCAGGGGATGGGAATTTAATTCTGGAGGATTAGGGATACCTTGATCAGTTTTTGTTGCTGGCTTCCAGTTTTCAGCAGTGATAATAGGTAAACACACTTGTCCCTTCTCATCGACATTGGGATGGTAGATTTTTGTTTTAAATGTTATTCTTGGGGGTTTGAAGGGATACTCAGCTGGAAAATTAATCTCAATGCGAAATGCTCCCTTGTTGTACGGTGGATTGTCCTGAGAATATTTTATAATCCATGAATAAAACGAGTTCCACTGAGCAGAAACCAGTTGCAGCATGTGCGTAACCGCATGAGTCATGGAAAATCATTGAACCAAAATTGTCTAGCAAATTCTCGTTACGTACACGCCACAGCTTATGATGTCTAAGATGAACAGAGGAATTTGTTAACTCACTGGTAATATTAGTCCCTGCCAATTGAGAATATTCGATTCATCTACTTGTATATTTGTAAAGTTCTTCATGGACGAGGCCCTGAGGTCCCCCAGTTCCTGAAAACAAAAATCATAATACAAATCAATCGAGATTCAACAACATTCATTGAAATAAATGCAAAACGAAAGACCTTAAATGTGATTTTTGCCACAAAAAATCGAGAAACGAGGTCATCTCTAAAAAAAAGACAATCGCCTCCTGAAAAAAATCAAGGAAAGCCCTGGACAGTATTTGCTGGAAAAGCAAATAGCTCTCCATACAAAAATCTCAAGAAAAATTCCAAGGAAAATGTAGTTTCGATATTTTTTCCGTGCAGAATAACTCGCACGTCAATTTCTGGACGATTTTCATATCGTCACGTCTCACAATTCACCGAAAAATAAAAAAAAATAGGATGAATTTACCTTTTGCAATCTCCTCGTCGCTGCCATTTTGAAAATAAATTTTACTAGATTTTAGCGGCAGGCTTGCCACGAATTGAATAACTCTTTTTCCTTTTGTATTAAAAAAAAATTTGTCAGATCTTTCTCGTCTCCTGATGCTCGTGTTTTGATACGATGACGGTGGCAGTTTATTGGGACAAATCGATCTAATAATAACTCTCTATATCGGTTTAACACTGATAAATGATTGATTCTCGTTTTTTAATCAATTACCTACAGTCACGGTAATGGTTTAGGGTAATGTAACTCATGTAGAAATAACTTTACACTGCAGATTATCAATGATTTGCCATTTTGGGGAGGGGGGAATAATCAGCGGTCGGACGCCATCATCGCATTTATAAAAACCATGATGATTATTTTTATTTTCCACCAACAATATGGCGATGAACGGAAGACACTAGATTCGGTTCAACGATTTTCTTTTGTTTTTATTCTCTTGTTTTTTTTATTCACTCCTTGAAAGAGCAGTACCAGGCGAATATTAGCAGGTGATATATGGCAGAATTTGACGGTTTGTTTTTTTGGATTTTCCAACTGTCAGAATTGCCAAACACAAATTTGAAAATTTCTTGGGATTCGTTGGAAGCAGAGGGGATAGACTGAAGTAGGGGCTCAGTTCGGGGGGTTTGAGTACCCCCACCGCCATCGTAGTACCTCCCCCCAACGGAGAGAGGGGGCCACACGCGATGGGGGGGGTGTCTGCCGCCTGTCAGCCGATTCGATAACTGCCTCAGTCGCCGTCCCGCTGTCAAAGGGGACCGGTCGATGGGGTGAATGAAATTTTTTCCGTTACGAAATTGGTTTCGGTTTTTTATTATAAAATTTCGAATTTTCACATTTTAGTGAATATCCCCTCCATTTTCATGCTCCCTTGATACATTTTTGAAAATTTCCAATTTTTCAATTTCATCGAATACCTCCTCCAATGTCATGCTCCCCTGATACTTTTTCGAAAATTTTGAAAATTTCCAATTTTTCAATTTCATCGAATACTTCTTTGATTTTTATGCTCCCCTAATATTTTTTTGAAAATTTCAAATTTTTCAATTTCAGTGAATATCTCTTCGATTTTTATGCTCCCCTAATATTTTTTTGAAAATTTCAAATTTTTTAATTTCAGTGAATACCTGCTCGATTTTCATGCTCCCCGGATACTTTTTCGAAAATTTTAAATTTTTCAATTCCAGTGAATACTTCCTCGATTTTCATGCCCCCCCGATACTTTTTCATAAATTTTGAAATGTGAAAATTTGAAATTTTATAATAAAAAACAAAAAGCGCGCCCTCTCTCTCATAGAGTGAGGTACTACAATACCGGTGGGGTCACTCAAATCCCCAGAACTGAGCCTCAGCTTCAGTCAATCTTTTTGGTTGGAAGACTGACGGGAAGTCACTAGAAAGACGCAGTGGGATGCGCAGAGTGACAGATTCATCCCGCGCCGTCGGGTGCTTGTCAGTTCGTTATTTTCAAGTGTTTGAGTCGATATTAAAACGGAAAAAATTTTATTTCACACTCCAACGACGGGAATGATATATAAATCAAAGGGACAACCAGTTTTGGTGAATTTTTTGACGTCGTAATTGATTAGACAGTGTAAATTAGAGGTTCGAAGTGACTGAACTGCGTTTTCCCTGACAATAAAGGAATTCGCCCGTTGTCTGAATAGTTTCTCGATAAATTAATGAATATTCGTGTAAAAAGTGTGCTTTTAAACGAAGTGTTGTGTTAATAAACACCAGTGGACATATTAGTGAGTGGTTAATTGATTTTTATGGACATAATACACGATCGGATATCGAACTCAATTTCGAAAAATGGTGCGGTGCGTAAAAATGTTTTCGTGCGACAGTGTGTGAAAGTGAAGTGGAAGTGTTTTTGATGCTTGTGCAATTATAATTTGATTCCGGGAAATATGAAACGGAAATTTAGTGCGCGCTCTTCAAGATGTGGAATCCAGTGTTTCCTGCCTCATGACGTCACACCAGGAAAATGATGTGGTAAGTACAGAAATTCATTTTACGCGGCATTTTCCTTAAAAAAATTTATTATATCATTAAATAGAATCAACAGCTCCATTTGTACAAATATCTTAAGACAATGGGTTTTGAGCGTTTACAATTAATGTCAGGTCATTAAAAAAAATGCAATGGCGCGGTAACAATTTAAAATCCTCTCTAAATATCATAATTATGTTTAAATTCATCACGAGAGACGAGTAATTAGGAGTGCTGGTCTCTGAAGGTCTCAATAGAAGTTGTCACTCGAATCTCACTTCGATAAATTAATAAAATTGTTATTATGGAAATACTGTTAAATGCATCGCCATTGGCAAGACATCAGAATCGGAAAAAGACGTAAAAAAATCTTCAAAATGCATTCGCTTAAAAATCGCTTAAAAATTCTCTTTTGGTCAATAATATCTTCACCTCTCTAATAAATGCGAAACACAAAATTTCTGAAGGCGTCCCCTGACTCCCAAAAAAAAAAAAATTAAGTCCACAAAGACGTTGGCATCATGCCCTCGACCGTTCCCGCAGCCGGTGTAAGTGTCTCCTCGGCCAAAAATCTAAGAGGTAGATCGACTAAATGCCCCTTGACCCCCATAAGCATTTCCCTGGCAGCAGCAGGATCAGCCTGACAAAGTCCAGGTTCATTCTGATAAGCCCTGAGTGTCGAAAAATTGGTAGCCTGATCAGAAGGAATACAATGAAACACTTCCTCATAGATCTCAGTATTGTTGAGACTCCTGGCCTTCCAGAGGCCAGACCAGAAGGAGTGCCTGATGGGATCATCCACTGAGGCCCTTTCCTTGGCCCACATGATCCCCAGGTGCTCCTTAAACAGCTGTTTCCTCAGGCTCCCCGCGAATCTCCCACAGGGATACGAACATTGATTCATCCTGCCCTCAGTAAATTCCTCATCATGAATTATAACCGCGATCTCACTGTCTCTACTGGCAATCATGCTTCTGTCATTTATGTTCGCCGAGCCACAGATGACAGTTTTGTCATCGACAATCATGAGTTTGCTGTGAACATAAATAAGTTCAGTAACCATGGTTCCATTGAGCATAGAGTGAGTTCTAAGGCCGTGAAAACTGATGTATTCACTGGGATCCGGTATACCAGCCTCGATCAATTTATTAAGAATGGCATCCTTGCCTCTGGATATGGATGAATAATTCCAGTGGGTTATTGCATGGAGAGCCGTCCCCGAGGGTCCTCCCACCTCCCCCTCGAACCCTGGCAGCAGTGGCATAACCACGAACACCCTGAACACGGTCCCCTCCCTGTGTGCTCTCAAAATCCTCTTCAACAGGGTCTCCCCAATTCTATTCTTCACAGTATGTCTGTCCATAGTAGCCAACGTGATAAAGAACTGATTCTCGATATAAATATATCTCTCAGCCCTGGCGATAGCCTCTATATAAGCCTCGTGAATGCTCTGCTCCAGGGTGTCGGCTTCCAGGAATCCAGCAGACCACGAGCTCACGGACCTCAACACCTGGCACCTCACACTTTCCAAACTTCCATCTCCAAATAGCTGTGGATACCCGAAATTCCTGTAGGATTTCGGGAGCAAGAATGGATAAGCACCATTTAATTTGGATTTTTCCATTTTTATAGCATTCCATCGTTGTATGAAGTGTCTCGCGACATCCCTAGCGCTGGCCCCCTGAACCATCACCCCGACATCGTGCCAGGGCATTCTAGGGGTTGTGCTTCTGTCCACTAGGTCCTGGTAGGGTCTTTCTAGGTCGTAGAAATCTTTAACGATGAAGTTTGTGTAATCCTTTCCCAACCAGAGCTTGGCTGCTCCAGGAAGGCCCTTGACGATGTCCTCGTTGTTCCTCAGGACTCCCTCGACGTCCACAGGCTCCTGCATTCTCACATTATCAACTTCATCCTCGTCATCACTGCTGCATAATTCCTGTGGGTTGTAAACCATATTTATGAATTCTCGTCGTTTCATTTTGACGTTTTGCTTGACTCTGTCGACGGTATTCTTCGCCATGTCGAAGAGATTTTTCTTCTGGAGATCTGGTGTATTGCATTTTCGATGCTCCATCTCTTGTGGAGGTGACAGGAGAGTGGGATCGAATTTATTTCTGGGAGTTGGAGAGAGGGATTGACGTTTAGAGATAGGGAGAAGTGGAAGGCATTTTGTGGTGGCCATCGCCACTGTGTTGGTGGCAATAGCTAGAGGAAGAAGGACGTGATTGTCAGCACAAGTTTCAACAGTTCGTTTACTACTAGTACTCGTGATTTTTCCCCTCGTCGGAATATAGATGCTGGACTGGTGGACTGATCCCAGATCCGTCAGTCTGTGCTCGTTGGTGTCCCAACGGCCGTAGCACAGATCCAGGCCCCCCAGAAATGCCACCGTCTGATCCACCACTACGATTTTCTCGTGGTGCGCCCAGAGAAACACACCTACGCGAGCGTGATCTGGGTGTCGCAGGACTTTTATGTTCTCTGGGCATTTTTCCACGAGCTTCTGCTTGCTGTAGTAACTGTTTATACCGAGGGCTAGTTCAACTTCTTTGTAGATCATCACGAAGACCTTGACACCCTCCAGGGCCTTCCTCTGGAGGATCTTATCCAGGCGCCAGTAGTCACCGTCGATTATTGGGCGTTTCATATAGATCTCGGGGGACAGCCACCAGTCTGCTATGAATATCTCTTCTTTGGCGGATTCTAGGGCGTCAGCAATTGCTGACATGTAGGAAGAGCCATCGACGAAGAAGCTCGAGGGGGTGTTGGGTCGAAAGGGGACGAAGGACTGGTGGGGGTTGGGTTGGATGAAGGGTCTTCCTTGATCGTTGGCTATCCTCTGTATGAATTCCAGCCACTCCCTGGCCTTTCTACGTGTCCAGCACTTAATGACAACATGCCTGCTAGAATTCATAATTTGCAGTCCATTCCTCAGTCCAGTAGCATACATACCCGAGCTCACTTCGAATCCATTGTCCATCAGTATCACCGACTTGATCTTCCCATCCTTTGGCGTTATGTAGGCAACAAATGTGTCCTTGACGAGGAGATGTCTTCGGTGCCACGTGCTGCATAATGATGTGCAGAAATAATAAGGTCTCAGGCAGCACATGCCCTCCACAAGACCAAAGAAGTTGCATCCTGCTTTCGCACTTGAACCAGTTCGTTTCAGGATTATTCCTTCTTTTCCCTTGTCCCCCAGGTCTTCGATGAAAGACAGATACGACAGTTCCATAAAATTAAGCTGAAAATTGATGAAATAAATAATCCACTCACTGATTCAGTTAGGTGATTATTTATGGAAGAAAATTAGGACGGACTTACTGTTTCTGCGTGACGTTTATAAATCTCAATTTTTAATAAATTTGTTAAATAATCCTCTAATTCTTTCATTCGATGACTAACAAGTTCGGATGGAAGAAGTCCATCAGGTCTGTTGGGAAATCTGAAAAAAACGTATTTATATTCTAGTGTTTTTTGAACGTCTTGATAATTCGGGTAAATGTTAAGGCATGTTGAAATTTATTTCAAAATTTTTTGCTGCGTTGTCTCTATTGATTCAATTGTCCAAATACCTTGGCAAAGCTCCTCTGGATCTTCTCTTCTTATTCTCCTCCAAATTCTTCAGACTATTCCTTCTCTCTCGATGGCTTTTCGTAGGAAATGGAATATTCAGACTAGCTCTGTACAGTTTCAACTGGTTATGCAAATGCTGAATGTGTTTGTACCTCTTTTTAACTGTCCAAATAAATGGACCGTGTTTAAACTCAATTGTGTATAAATTTGGATTGATGGGATGTGTCGTAACGCTCCTCTCATTCTCAACGATGCTCACTAAAATATTCTCACCGAGTATAAAAATATTTCTGTTTTGATTTTTTAATTTAACTGCTGGGGCATGAATCGAGGAGAATGAAATGACTTTTCGGTGATTCTTGGTGGGATGATCGTCGGTTATGTCTGGAATATTGATCGATTCTCCATTTTCCATTATTGTGATGTCGAGGGAGTCTGGAACACCTAGATCATCATCGTATTCGGAATCGTGGGAGAGGCCGTGGTCTTCACTGACTTCTCTGCTGATTGTTACGTTCGTTACATTTGTTTCCTCAGGTGCTCCAGTTATCGGCATTATGACGACTTTATTCCTTCAAGGCGTTTTATTTATTCGTTTGTCTAAAAATTTCTTGTCATCTGACGAGACTTATTTGAGTCAAGAAATATATTGATGAATTATATAAACAAAAAACGACTGGATAATTGAATTACTTAACAATTAAAATTCCAGCAATGACGTTAATAATTTTATTAACATAATCAGAAAAATTCGGGGTTAATTCCGATTTCGGTATTTCCCAGGGGATTGCAAAATCACTTTATGAAATCATGTCTCGAGCCTGTAAATTGATCCCATCAATGACAATCAAAACATTTATCACGACTCCATCACGAATCCTCACTGAACCATCATAACCCCACAACTTCACAACTCCTAACTCAATTATTGCAACACCATAAGCAATCTCATAAAAATCCTTAAACAATAAACACAATGAACTCAACGTTTTTTTATCCTTGAGATTGAGGCCACAATGACGTGCACGTGAAAATATGAAGGTTTACGTCAACACGAAGCTCGTCATGAGCTCTCGTAAAATCAATTAAACAATTCAAGACAAAGAGCTAGATTAAATAAATCCTAAACTCCACACTTTATCTAAAAATTGAAAAGGATACGATTTAAAAAATCCAAAGTCGCTGAAATCTTCAATTGCAGTTTAGAAAATAATACATTTTATTTAACGTGAAGGTTATGTCTAGAGTAGTTTCAACAATACGATTATTATGTCTTGACGTGTCTACGTCTATCGGTGATAAAAAAAAAATAAAAACTTTGAGATAAGAGAGAATGATTTGTCACATTATCACTGGAATTGTTAATTGATGGGGTATACGGGCTCAGACTGATCAACAGTCTGACAACTCATTTGATTCGTCCATCAGCTGGTGTTAAACTGACATTTAAAAACCGAGAACAACCGGAGATGTCCGAACTGTCACCCGACACAAATGACATTGATAAAACAGAGATCTGCGTATTTTTCGGCGATTTTTTAAATCGGCTTTCTATTTTTATTGTTGTCATTACTTGGATAATTGCATTCGTCATGATTGATGATATGGAAAAATGATAAATGTGGGGAAATGAATTGTTCGGGTTTCTAGGTCACAATCGAAAGCCCTCGTTTAACTATTTTTTCGTCGTTGATGCGAGACATTTGTAATGAGCAAGTCCTCAACGAGATTTCAATTATAAAATTAATGGTTTCTGCGGGAGTTTGTAATTTAGTAATTATAATTGAATAATCAGTGGATTTAAATTCAGGTAAAAGGATGCGGGCATTTTCTCATGTGCAATTGTCAATCAAAAATTAATCGACGAGACTAAACCAATCTTGACTTCAAGAGCGATAAGAGTGATTGAGAATACCGATAATAAAAAAAAAACACTGACGATTTATTGAACGATAAAGACGATCCATTCATCGAGCGCATTTTCTATTTTCTTTCTATTTTCACATTTTACATCTGCATTTTCCAATTCGAGTATAAAAATTTTAGAAGAAAAATAGTAAAGGACTGAAGATAGAAAAATAAATAAATTTCCACTAACAATTTTTTTTGTCAGTGAATTTCCACAAGGGGACAATGAAAAAAATGGTACGTCCTCGTAATAATATGTACTCCATTTTTTTCGGTGCAAATTTTCGAATCAAATCGTTGAAAACAACGTGCGTATGCCCTGGGGATTAATCTCCCTCCATTCCCTCATTGAACTTACCAATGGGAGAGACTTGAATGCTGGGGTAGGGTGAATTCAACACGAGCGAAAGGGAAAATACCGTCATGTCTTGGCACGTTCGCCACTTTATTTTTTGTCCATTTTCTTCCTTTTCATTTCATTCCCCGACTGGACACTCTCTTTTTCTCTCTTTTTTTCCCTCGCCACTGCCCCCGTTTTTTTTTTTGACACGACGGATTCGATCGGCTTTTCATTTGTCTTCGACACTCCGTCTGAGTTCATCACTCAGGGGAAAACCGGTAAAAATGAACAGACCGATTCAACTGTGATTATTACTCAGTTGTCATCCCTCACGAGTACATCAGATCGTCATTCTCCTACAGACGCATTATTTTTCTCCTAAGAAATTCAAGTTACGCGAGAATTATTCCTACATGTGACTAAAATCGATAAGTTTCTCTGTGCTGTGACTTTTCTTCTTTATTTTATTATCAATTGTTTGTTTATGGTTTGTGATATGTTTGGATTGCACTCTCTTTGAATCAAGGTGAGAATTAATTTTTTTGTTGTCCATTGATTGCTCTTCCATTGTTTATTTTAACGATTTCGATCGATTTCGATTTCGGTTTTATTTATTTGGGATTGGGGTTTAAAAATTTTTGTCTAAAGTTTTCGGTTGTAAAAGTATCAATTATTTTTTATTATTTTTATGAGTGCAAGTGAATGTCCATTCGTGTGGTCCAACGTGCGCTTTCAAACCGACGGGTAAATTGTCGATCGGTTGACAATGCTCCAGGTTTTTATCTCAAATTTCCGCGGTTTTAACCGCAGAACAATAACGAAGTTCTAGATTAAGTGTCTGCCTCAAATTGTTCCGCAATTTAGCTGGACAGAATGGAGAATTGTGGAATATTAACTGACCGAACAAGATTAACTGACCGTTTCTTAGTCGCCTGGACAGTCAACTTTCACGAATCCAGACTGACAACCAGATGTTCTTGTTTAAACTTACGTAAAATATTAAATTGTATAGGGTTAGGACGAGTTTGGGATTTTCACCGAGAAATTCTTGGGAATTATTTGAATATTCAAAATTTCAAAGAATCTGTTCATTCGAAATTATTTTCCCGCCCGATATTTCCCGCAATCCATCCCTATTCAAATTGCCAATCAATTTTTTCCGATTCAAAAATTTAATTTCATTCAAACCCAGAATTTTCTGCGGTTAATAATATTTTTTATGTAAACTCCAGTGATTTGTAATAATTTTGAATATTTTTATTGAATTGAAAATATTGCAATATGATATATATATATATATATATATATTAAAAATATTGAATTAAAAATATTGCAATATGCAGGAAATGTCATCCGATTTTTTCGATTGCCGATTTTCTAAAAAAAAAACGGTCCAACCCATTTTTTCCGGGCATTAATTAATTAGTTAAAAGGATTTTTAAATTCAGAATTTGATTTTGGTATTGAATTGATGAAAAATAATTGCAGTGGTATTGATTGAAATCATTGAATGGGAATCACGGAACAATACTACGATCGATCTAACGGTTCCTATCGTAAGGCCCAACCGGATTATCATCTCTCTCTTTCCTCTTCACCTTGGGCCTCATATAATAGTCATGATCCTGAAGTCCAAGGCCGAGGAGAAGAGCAGCATCGAGGAGGAAAACCAATTCCACATATTTAACAATAATTTCATTGGCCTGAATTCATTTCGAAAGTGACATTTCCCTCGACTTTTGTTTTATCGAATTGTGAATTCATGCGCGTCCACGTTCAATGCAGAAATTGGAAAGTTCTGGTGGATCTTCTAAATTCCTCCTTTCCGATAATTTAACGCTAATCCGAAAAATTGATTTCCGCGATCCGCTGAACTCGCGAATTAAACGCTCCCGGGGATGATGGGTCCCATAGCGTTTAATTTCTATTTTACCGGGGGCCTGAATTTTTCTGAGTGTAAAATGGAGGACATTGAAATTATTTTCTATCATTCGGCTTTCACTTCAAATATCATGGAATATCGGGGGAATCCCCCGAATCACTTTTTCTAATTATTTTAATTATCCCATAATCCAATTAAATCGCACAGTCTCCAATTTTTTTTTAATCCAAAATCAATTTATTTATCGTAGCTACAAAAATTTCAATTCCTCCATCACGACAAGTACAAAATTATTCTTTATTATTATTATTATTATTATTATTCGCCATAAATAAATATTTTTCTAGTGAAAGAATTGATTGGTCTAATGTATTAAATATAATTTTTAGCAATATCATAATGAAATGTTGACCGAACACTTTCTCTCACCTGAAATAAATAATAAAAAAATGACGAAATAGTTGAAATAATCGAAATAATAAATTTTTATTTCATTTCAGAATGGCGAGGTCTTGGATTACGGGGGCCCTAGCTCTGGCGTTGCTATTCGTTACGTCCGACTGCCTCCGGGGACCTGCCACAAACGTGAGTAACAATTTTAAATAATCGGTAATACATAGACAATTACTCAAAGGAAAATTCAATCGGATAAACACCCCTGCAATATGGCGTGTCGAAATATTTCTGGCAGACGATTTCGTATGAAACCATCGGAAATATTGAAATTGCGTAATCATCCGACGATGACTCATTGAAGTAACGGAAGTTCTTGCAGTGGATGGACATTTTATTATTGCTATTATCACTCGAAACATTCACTGAATAATTTGAAATTGCGCGGGGCTCGTTTGGTACTCATTATTTCCGTGTGTCAATCCCGCCGAGAAAAAGTCATGCGAGACGTTTGTAATCGATTTTAATTTTCCATATCCTGATTTATAACGAAAGGTATCAATTAAGGATTGAAAAATACATTGAATTATTTTTCTGTCTCAAAATAATTGACGGATTTTTTATTCTCCAGACGAATTCCAATTCTCATTATGCACGAGAAATATTTAAATATTCCAGTGCCCTTTAAATCACTCCCTTTTCCATCTTACCTTTTTCTATTTAATTTTTAATTTAATAATTCTATTAAATTTTTAATATTTCAAGCAATAAATTAATTGCAGTGATGAGAGAAGTTTGCATTTTTTATCGCGAAAATTTGGAAGTCTAATTGAAAAATTATTGTTACAAATATTTTTCTTGTTTAGGCGATAATTTTATCACTCGATGAATTATTGCAGAGTCATGAAATTTCCCTGTTAAACTGTGTCATGGTTTAATAACGTTAATGTTTATAGTTCCTCTGGACAATTTCCCCAGTATTTCGCTCAATGAATCTAATGTATCTTTTATGATCTAGTGCGACAAAATGTGGGTCGTCCAGAGGGAAATTATCGTCTCTAGTTTCTCTCATTTTGTTGAATCCCTCGTTGCACTAATTACTCAGAATAATTAATCAGGATAGGTTAACCATCGCGGTTATTTATATGAAAATTTTTTCATTTCTGTATTCCTTCAATTATCCGGATTCCCATCCACGTTGATGGAATAATTTGCGCTAACTTGGGATATTCAATATATTTTCTAAAATGTTATTGATGGCAGGATTAATTAGCCGTATGATCTCGATGGGCGAGTATTAAATGTAATTTATGATCTTGCCTCATCCTCGGTTATATTTACTCAATGACAGTTATGCGTTCACTTGGAAATCATTCGCAAATGGAATTTCCACCTTCCCCTTATGTCAGCGAAAGTCGCGAAATAGAAATGTCGGCCCATCGCGTTAACATCAATCTCAATAGTTACATCTTACTCGTAATGCATTTTACTGCGCCATTTTAAACGCACTTTTTATAAAACATTAAATCGGGATAACGTACTTTCTTGCGACTGGAAATCACGGTGATGAATAAAAAAATCGTTATTAGTACTTTAAAAGATTGTTTATCAGGCATGAATTATTTATTTATAACCACCGCGGGAGGACGAGAGATTCGGGGGATGGAAAATAAAAAAAAATGTTTGTAACCTTGAGGCTGTGGAGATTTTATTTAAAATTGGGAGTAAATAATTGGTGATTGGTGATAAAATTTATCTGAAATTATAGATCAGATCCCAAATTTCAGAAACTTAAACAGAATTTTAAATATGCATGACTAGATATTTCTCGTGCGATCACAATCCACGCCTAGTCGCGCGCCATTTGCTCCTGCATGCGAGGAAAAGATTGTTAAATAAAAAAAATGTTGAATGTAGGGTGACCGTTAAATCGTAACTGGTGCTATAGCTCTTGGTCATGCTGGTGCAACCAGGACCTGACCTTTCAGCTCAGATAATTTATAGAATAATATTTAGTGACAACACGCGATTATTTGGAAATCTCCAAGGGTTATTAGATCTGTCCAATTCCATAGATTTTCATTTTTTCAAGTCGCATGTGAAGAAATGGCGTCATTACCCACATGTAATTACCCATTCTTAGAGACTGGAATTAAAACGTAATTATCGAGTTCAGTTGACAGATTCAAACTATTCCCTCAGCTAATTTTCCAGTAAATTCATCAATCGTAATAAAAAGTGAATTGTCACTTCTAATTTACCGCCCATTACTGATCTCGAATTAATAGATTGTCGAGTGCAACTTCAAAATAATAGCGTAATTACATTTTCAATTTATATGAGTCTTAATTTTATTCATTTATTTTATTTATTTATATCTGTAAATTCAAGGGAATTGGGTTTTGAATTGAATTTTAAAATTTCACTCATAAAAATTCAATATCAAAATTCAATTGAATTATTTTAAATAATCAGGATATAATTGAGTAGCCGATTTTTTTATTCTCAAATAAATAATTTGAATGCGAGACAGTAATGAATCCTTAAACCCGCGCAAATGATTGTAATTTGAAAATTTTTCATTAAAAAACGTGGCAACCACATTTATCCTTTCACTCCACAGCAATTCAGAAAAATGAACCACTAGGAAAATCGTTTGAATAATGCGAATGCAGTTGCATTTGAGTATTAAATGAAAACCATGCATACAAAATACAATAGTTGAATCTAAAAATAACTTCTGATGGAGATAAAGTGATTATCATAAAAATAATATTCGTATATTTTTAATTCATTGATTCTCTCATTACGAATTTCCGTAATATTGTTTATTAACTTGTTTATAATAAGACTAATATTCAATTCTAGGTGGAAAGTACATTATAAATGCATGAAACTCAGTTGCAACTCTATATCTAGTACCTCGTGGCTGTAACAGATAAAACTAGCTTTTCTCGAGTTTATAAGATTGCTAACAGTATTCATATCTCTTTAGATGTATTTACGGTTAATGCCAGTGTATGTACTCGCTGATACTAATACCGTAATTGAACTCTGCAATTTTAGCGGTACAATTTTGAAAATTACATTTGAACTCCTCGGGTAAAAAAAATTGTAATCGGAATATTTTTTCCGAATTTTCAAAAAATTTCGGGAAAACAAAGGAATTTTATTTTTGCGAAAGGTTTTGAAAAATTTTTCTAAAATTTAAATAGGATTTAAATAGGAAATTTTTTTTTATTATTTTGATGGCGTATTTCTTGAGAATATTGAAAAATCAAAAAAGTAAAAAATAATAGAATAATTAAAAGAAAAAATTATATTCGCAAAAATTTTTGGAAAGTTATAAAAAAAGTTTTCCGAAACAAATTTTCGAAAAATTTTACAAAACATTTCCCAAAAATAAAAATTGTTTTGCTCCCCGATTTTTTTTGTTTCAAAAGAAAAATTTCCTGAAAAATTTTCCAGAAATGTTTTGAAAATTTGGAAAAAATATTCCGATTACAATTTTTTTACTCGAGTCTCGAGTAGAAAATATTTTAGCTGTCGATCGTGATGATTGAGTTGACGCAAATTGTCTTACACAAATAAAAAAAATCGAATTTAAATTGAATTAAAATAAAATTGGATTGAATGTTTTTTCGCTTGGAATTTCAATAGCCATTTTCCAACAATGTAGAGTGTAAATAGTGTAAGACCTGCGTGTTCACGAATAATCTCCGAATTATTTCAATAGTTTCCTCGTTCCACATTTCCCCATTACGCAATGCAACCGATTTTCCATCGAGTGATCATTTACACTTCAGAGAACAATTCCCCCACAATTTTCATATCGCATCAATAGAACTTGATGTCACAGTTTGTTATATGACATCATAAATCCCATTCCCGTAACGAGAAATTTCGTGAGGAAACCGTTCTCTTTTGCCGCCCACTTTACTCCGCCATTTTCCAGTAAACCAAGAAAATAAATTCGATGTACCGCAAGTATTGCACCTCATTAATAATTATAAAATGAAATAGTGCAAGGACGATAGATTTTTTGTTGCGAGGTATTATCATTCCTCGAGACATTGATTATCCTTGGGAATCGATTGTGAAATTTAATCGAGATTAATTAATTCCTCCGGCAGTTGATCCTCTCGACGAATGACTCCGCGTTTTTAGGGAGAGCAGAGGCAATAGAGTATAAAATAAAAAATCGATTAATGTATTTTTAATAACAATGAAAAGAATGGGTGTTGATGAATCCGGTGGTTTTCTAAGTCTCGGACTTTCATGCTTCATTAAAAATCACCGACTTTCTCGTCTTGACAAATTGTTGTGGATTTCCTGTGGTAGTGTATCCGAGACTCTCGATAAATCAAATACTCGAAGGATGTTGACTAATTTACCTCGTTTCAATTGATTTATCGCGATATTGTGACGAGATCCTCTCGGCGAAGTCGTACCTCAGTCTTTCAGGATGAAACAAAGGTTTACACGCTTGAGAGCAATGAGTAATTGTGTAAACCCTGTAATAAGTACCGTCATTAAACCACATTCAATGTTTTCTCTATTGTTATTGCGAATTCTTAGTTTCTTTGTTAAAATCGTCGGGGGTAATTAATTCTCGGTCAAATCGCGGATATTGTGATTATGAAAATTCACTAAAAATTTGAATATCGCGGGGAAATTCCGCGGGAAATGTATAGACGATTTAAGTATTTATGTCGCGTTGAATTAGACTGGAACAAAATTAAAATGACTGGATAATTGGTTGACAGTCCGATGCTGCTGTTTTTTCATTGCGCAGAGAATCCCGGGTAAAGAAAATTGTAATCGTAATGTTTTTTTCAAATTTTCAAAAACTTTCTGGAAAACTTTGCAGAAAATGTCTTGAGAAAAGATTCACAGTCCAACAAAATGTTCAATATGCATAAAACATTGCGAAGGCAAATAATTTCATAATTCATTTATAAAAAAACGGAAATGAATAAAAAAACGAGTCAACTTTCCACCGGGATAGATGCCAACTAGATTATTATTAAGTCCTTGCACTGGATGCCTCTTCCTTGCGAAACTCTTACTCAGCTTTTCAATTCCCATCCACTCGTTATTTATTATTCTGCTACGCATTTTCCAGAACCTATTGAACCCAATAACTTAGAACTTCACTCAGAAAAAATTCTTGCAATAAATCAATTGATTTTTATACAAGTTAATTAATTTATCTCAGCATCGCACTTTGCGAGAAACAACTAGAAGAAGAATAAAATTTCTTCTTCGGATTCTTTATCTCAGAATTTTCTCTTATGTCAATTATTGTAAATAATCCACTGCCTTGTCCGGTGAGGAATTCCGGGGAAAATAATACCGAAATAAATCCCTCGCATTCGAATTTGTTATTAATAAAACAAATTGCATATTCAATAATTTAAGCTGAAGCGGAAGTGAACGCATCGTTGGGTCTTCCTACTTTGACAATTTGAAATATTTTTATGACTTCTCTGAAAGCGGAACGATAAACGTTTCACTGACGTAATTAATAAGTAATAATAATGGTAATTCCCGGATCAAGAGCTCCTGCAATTTTTATGAATAATCATCTTTCCCATGTGATTTGTTAACTGCAAATTGAATTTATGGTTCAAACAGTTGCATAATTTCTTGGAGAAACGGCTCGCGAAATAGACCACTTGTCAATTTATTGCAGCGTATATTGTCTTCCATTACGTTCGAGCAATAATTCTCATTACAAAATTACTAGTGAAGTTTTAAACGAGACGTTTAAACATTTTAAAATCTAAGGAAAAATCACTCGAAAAATTCCTATTAGATTCAATTAATTCCTTATCGATCGAAAAATCAATTGTTATTATTACAATTTATTTATATAATTGGATGGAAGTCACTGAGATTTTTTTAATTACAAGGGAATTGTCAGGGAATGATAATTATCAGGTTTTCACAAAAAATCGCAATTACTCGTTAAAAATAATCGATTCATCGATCGATCATGGGACTCGATCCAATAATTATTTTTTTTATTGAACACTACCATCTGCCCCACCCTTTCTCAAACCGGAATAATTTTATCAATCCTTTTACTCTCAATATCATTGAGCTCACGCACTTGAAGCGTGAAATAAAAAAATTCTTACGAAACATTGCATTTATGCGAATGATGATGAGGAGTAAAAAGTGTGGCCTTGTCCCATGAGTTTTGAACTAGAAAGTGAGATCCGTGAATATTTAAATATAATCTAGTCTACATCATAAATCAACACTGACAAAACCCTCGAAGAGATTGATGGCCACTAGTTGCGAAAAAAAAAAAATCAATTCAACAAAAATATAAAAATAATTCTGATTGACGATAAAAATTTCCTAAATAAATAAATGCGTGGAAAATTGCGGGTAAAAATGGGTTTATTTAGGATTTATGAACAAAAATTGAGGAATTGAAATTAAAATGTAAAATGTAATAATAATATTCGCAATAGCTCCCCCAGAAAGTAAAAACAATAAGAATCAATTCCATGAAACACTTTCCACCAGTTAATCCATTTCACCCAACAAAATTCCCGTTTCCAACTTTTTCCATAATAAATTAAATCCGTGTTTCTTTATAAATATTTTTCATTGTTTCTTCCATTGAAATTTGTACTTGAGGCGTTGAAAGTTGCACTCGGTAGCAAAACGTTGTACAATTCATTGAAGTGGGCCTCATATAACGTACGTGAAAGGACCCTCTCTGCCAATTTACCACAACCACGCCCTTCACTTTGATTCTGAACGAGTTTTCAATGTTTTCTGTTTGCAATCCAAATATCTCCCCTTAATTGTCAATTCCACCGCAATAATTTGCCCCCAAAAAATCTATTCCATAAATCAAAGCTGTCATTTTCCATCGCTTAAAATTTCTCCTTCTCCTTCAGTACTTGAGGTAAATTTTTAATGATTCATGAAGGTACCGCATCTAAAAACCACTGGCCCACTTTCTCCACAATCCAATAATTAATTTTACTATAGCCAATGAGCTCTAATAATGCACAACAGTTTATTCAGTGACTTTCACTGGTAAAAATGTCCGAACAAGGAGAGTAATGGATTAATTAATGACTCAAAGAGAATGCAGATTAGCATTGAAACTAGAAGAGACCACAAACGATCGGTCCTTAAAAAATTGAAAAATTTTCCATTCGATTTCAATTTTTCAATAACAGCAAAAAATTCTTATTTCCTTCACACGGATTGTGAGAAGATTTTCTTGGATTTTATGATGTACTGAGGAATGGTAATTAGAGCCCTCGCATTAGTTGCACGATTTTCATCCCAATGGGATAATTAGATGTTCCTTTCATCACGATCAATCAGTCATTCGAATATTCGGCGTGAGAATTACGGAAAAATACTAATAAAATAATGAAGGGATTCAAGAATCTATTTATTCTGATCTCAGAAGTGCTGAGTAGCTAGCAGATATTAATTATTAATTAATCAACAAAGAGACCTGATTGAGAGTAAATTGAATCCCTTGGAGACCTTCCAGAGCACCAGGGGACATCTGAATGCCCCAGACGTCCTTGTCAATTGAAAGTTGAAATCAACCCCAAAACCATGACTGAAAGTTAAACAAAATTGTTAAATAACCCACCGAAATAAGACCAATCACAACTCTCCATTGGGCCTGCTCCTCTGGCCTTGATCTCCAATTAATCCCCGAAACATTTGATTGAGTTGTCTGAGTAGCACCTGAAAACTGGTTCCAATCACTCCAGAATTTCGTTGGAATCGCTTTAAAAAAAATAAATGACTTCATCGACGAACCACTCGATGTGCAAATGAGGGTTTCCAAAATTATGTAATTATCCTGAGGGTAATTGACTTCATAACCCGAAGAAACGTATCCCAAACCTGGAAACATTTCCCTGAAAAGGTGTTTTCATTATTTCACTCGGAGCCCCTCATTAACGCGAGGTAATAGCAGAATAATACCGATATGATACGTAACTCAAACAGTTTCATTATTTCTCGACTGAATCTAGGGTTTAGCTACCGTATGTCCTCGCTCAATGATCCAGTGAGTCATGAGCGATAATTACCCAGCAATTGTGATAACTGTAAATCGTTTACACAAAAGGCAGAAAGAGGCAATTACGAAGTGTTGGCCAATGGGGAGTACGTACCGATTTATTTATCATTTTCTTAACACCTGGAGGCACGAAAAATCGGCAATTCCTCTCGCCGTTTGTCCACGGATAATTCGCGATGAGGAAATATTTTCAGGATCCAAAGTGATCAGTTCATCATCCACCAGCAGTCATTACGTTTCACCGATAATCGACTAATAACCGATCTTCGAATCTCCTAATCACTGGGTAAAAAAATCGATTTTATGACGTTCACACGACTTCAATGGCCTGTGGAATTTGTGGGACTGATTGACATCTCAAATTGGTGATTGCTGGATCCCCGATTTCCCAAGAGACGAGGCTGAAGATCAGGGTACCACGAAATATGGAGATGAGGTGAAGGGTGTTATTAAATAATTGATCTGGGACCTCTGGGATTTTTTTTTCGTTCCATGATCACTGCACAATTTATTTTAATGACGATTCAGCGGTTGCAACACAACGACCTATCGATTTCTCGATTAATAACTGCACTGGGTCTCGGGATGAGTTTTATTTATCATTATTTTCAGCTATCGCTTGAGAACTCCAGGAGAACTCCAGGTAATTTCACATGGAAATCTGGTTTTGGTATTTTCTTGCGTCGATTAGAAAGGATATCGAAGGCGAGCATATTTCTGTTGGAGCTAGTGGAGCTGTTTCGGATAAATACATGATTGGAGTAATGAGAATTTTTTTTTAATCTGTCATGATTAGGATAATTAGACAATCGAGAGAAATCGGTGGTCAGAATTTTGATGGAAATTTTTTGATAACTGTTTATAATTTTTATTCACTATTTACCTTTACAACAACTCCTGGCATTTGTTTGTTAACTTTTCAGGTCGATGTATCGCCCTCGACAACAATCAGACCACGAGGTGGTTCTCGTTTCAGTCCGAAGGTCGAGGAAACACCTGAGACCTCTCCTCAGCCTTTCTCCTCTCAATGGAGGTCGAGCCGTCGAGGAAAGCCCGCGGTTACTCCATCATCAGGAAGAGCGAATGACAAGAAGACTGGAACAACTACCCTGAGGAGTAGGCGTGATCGTGATTTTGAGGTGAAGGAAGCAGCGAATATTTCCAGGAGAAGAGAGGGATCAAGGTCTGGGGTGAGGAGATATCCATCAACGGGACAGGTGCCCGAACAGGACTTGGCTAATGCAGCGAGTAATGACAGGAGGTACATACCAGAGGGCAAAGATAGAAGATCAAGAAGATTGGAGGGTGATGTTCATCTGGAGCTGCCTCACGAGAGTCCTAAATTGGTGAGCAGAAGGCAGCGGGGGAGAACAAGCAGTGAAGAGACTTCAACCACAACTACTAGGTCGATACCATCAGGAAGAAACCGAACTAGAGACTCTGGTGAAACCAGAAGATCTTCTTCTAGGAGAATCACTGAGAGGAGCACTGAAAGGCAGGCGGCTAGTAAGGAAAGATCAACCCCCAGAGGCCCAGGAAGACGCATCACCGAACGAAGCACTCGAAGACATGATTCATCATCTCCCAATCCTGATGTGTCATCTGAAGTACCTCTGGGAAGTACCTCAACCTCAGAACGCATCACCGTTTTACCACCCAGAAAAACATCTGTGGAATCTACAGAGTACTCTCGAAGAGGTCCTCTGAAGTACTCAGTATTCACACCTGGGGAATTTGAGAATTTCAATCCACTGGAGGATGTGCAAACTGAAATAAATTCTCACAGACCACCACCTGGAAATACAAAAGCAAAACTTCGTAGTCACGGGAGAAGATCCGAGCCAACATCCAAGAAACCACAGCATTCGGATAAAAAATCTAAAGATCCTGAGTCGTCCACTAGGTCTCCGGGTAAGGATAAGACAACGAAATCGGTGACGTCTTCGGAGAAAATCCTGAGATTCAGAGCGAATTCAGAAATTCCAAAACCACGATCACCAAAGATCGAGACCAACACATTAAAACCGAAGGTCTCCATCAAGACCGATAAATTCCGATCATCGAAGGGCGAGTCTCGTGGTAAAACTGGGGGGAAAATCGAGAAACTTCGATCTTCAGGACACGAAATTGCTCCGGAGCCGACAACTCGATTTCCTGAGACAACTCCAGGAGTGACAGGGGCTCACCCAGACCTGGACACGACACCTCAATTCGTCGCTTCAGAATCGTTGATAGCGTCGACACAGGTGTCTCCAATCGCCCTCCCCACGTCATCCCCCAATGGAGATGGGAAAGAGAATTTGAACAAACGGCGACAGGCACCAGTGACAAATCCACCGAATAATCAGACCCAAGCTTCTGCACCGAAAGAGGATTACTTCAATCGTGGATTGGGATTCAGAGGGAGGAAGCCTCATTCAGGGACAGCCCCTGGTTCACCCCCGGGGAGTCCCACGAATGGAAACCCTGGATGGACCCTGAAGAGGCGACCACATAATTATGCAGATGGCGGACAAGCTGGGGGAGCAAATCCTTCGGTGATGGCCAATGAAATTCCACCTCGTAGACAAATTGCTTCAGTGGTCTTCAAAATTGATAGGGAAATCACTCCCGATGATAATTATCCTCCCGAATTCAAGGCCAAACTGGCGAAGCTGGTGAGTTTAAATATCTGGCGATAATTGCAATGAATTTCAAGGTCACAGGATAGATTGATAGATAATAAACTTTATTGTTCCGAATTTTAAACAAAAATGGAGGTATTGTCTTGTGGAATAATCGAAAGATGAAATGGAAGAAACTAGAGAAGAGATGGAAGTGAAGGAAATCGATGAGAAGTCAGAAAAAAATGGGGGAATGGGGAATGGGAAGGACTGAAGGTCTGAAGAAAGAAGTGTGAAATTTTGATCTTTTGCAGAACCGATCTGATCAGGATGGTCCAGGCGGTGGCTCTAGGATAACAGAAGTGAGTACTTTTACATGACTAACTCCATTAATAATTGATAGTAATTAGAACAGAGTAATCCAGCGCCTTGATAATACATCGAGTCTCTTTTTATTGAACTTAATAAAGAGGAATAATCTTAACTCAATTTTCTATATAATAATCTTAACTCGATTTTCGGTGCTTCGGTGCCTCTACTCAAACATAATTACGATGGAAAGTTACAGAATGGGGACAAATTAGTAGAAATTAGTTGGATAACACATTAAGACGCTATTTATTCTCCCGACTCGTATATAGGACGTAATGATGACAGTTATCCGACACTCACGCTCGGTCGACCAAAAAGATATCCACAGTGAATTCCCGGAAAATGATCAATTTCCGGCGACAGTTTATCCATTTCCGGTAGTGACGACTCCGTTAGGGGACCCTGAGGAGGCAACCGATGTAAGAAATTCATTCTTGATGCTCGGGATGATTTTTAAATCGGGGATTTTTTGTCTTTTTGGAGTTGCCGATTGAGACTGGGCAATAATTTTTGCTTGGGAAATTTTGCAATCGATTATTTGTTTGGCATATGGGGATCATTGTCATTCTAACTCTGGCAGGTGGATAATATTTTTTTTTATTACACTTTGGCATTTTTTTTTTCACTACAAACGATTCCGGTGACTATTTCGACGTGAAGGGAGAGAAGAAATAGGTGCATGGTAATGAGCTAATTTTTGGGAGAGGGAGAACTTGAAGTAATTGAATTTATTCAAATATTTGCGCAATGATCGCGAATTTCAGATTTGTCCCCTGCAATTTCAGTGATCAAGAGATAAAACGTTTCGCACTTAAAAATTCCTCGAAATTTCCGTCACAAATCAAGTTATTACTCAAAATAGCGAGTATAATTCTCCACCAGTGCACGTCGGGCTCTTCCACTCGCAATTTTTTGATTAATATCTCAAAATTGGAGGAAGATGCACCGATTGAGGGCGTTCTACCTCTTCTCCTGATTTTGCAAGAGCATCCACGTGGCTTGACGTATCATTTATCCCAATTGGCTTGCACATGATCCCATTCCTCTCCCCAAAAATCCCAAACGAGAAAGGATATAATTCAGCGACTATCGGAGATCCCCCAGGTCCATTGAATCCGCGTTGCCCCGCCTGCATTAATCATGTGGCCGTTGATCTCTTTTCCCCTCAATCTCCTGGAGAAAGTACTCGAGAGTTATTACAAGTGTATGTGTGCTATCGAGGTGGACACGAGGTGAACACGATTCGGGCCGATCGAGAGATAGAGAGAGTACACTAAAACCAGAAACAGATTATTACACAATTGGTCTTTACAGCATTATCCATTTTTAACTCGCACACGGAATTCTAGATATTCCCATTGAAATTTAATGGAATGTCCACAGCTGTTGTAAATATTACCAGTCATGAGGGCTCAGCGAACGGTCAGATACAGAAAACCTTAACTATTTCAGTTTTTATCATCAGCCATGAAAATGTGGTCCGTCGTCCAGCCACTGATATCCCGGATTGGCACATACTTCCGTAACAATTCCCCCCCCGACCTCAAGTACCCCGACTAAACCTTTCCTAAAAAGATATATCGCGTTGCATCGGAGAATCCACAAGATAAAAATACGGACACTCTATAAACAAAATTACATGAATAAATATCAATCATTTATCATAAACACAACATAAGTTCACTTCCTGGGAGAGGAAGTGAACTCTCCTCGAGTGTTCATCGTGGAGTGAATGATGGTGAAGTTAAGAACTGGATGATAAAGCATGCTGCTTGAGTCTAATTATGTATCTAAGTGCGATGAATTATTTAAAGCCTCAGAAAAAATAAATATCCAACAATCGCAGTTGATATGACACTGTGACTTGGCGATAATAAAAGTGCATGTGGCTTTAATCAATGAACAATATCGTTGGCTTCCGGTTGCTAACAAAAAATAAGATTAAATCATCGGAATAGCTTCGGTGTGCATGAACGGTGACTGGATTGAGAGCTCTAGAGACGAACCGAAGACTTTTCAGGGTTCGAAGAAGCGCCAGCTGAGTGTCCCGATATCATCAAAGTCTAGAGAAAAATTGGCGAATGCGAGGAAGCTGATAAAGCCAGATATGAAGAGCGAGGAAGTCACGGGAGGGGATGAAGCAGCACCGAGTACATCGAGAAACATCAGCAGGATCACGAAATCGTTTGAATCAACGGGTGAAGGATCCCGGACAGGTAAACGTTCATCGAAGACTTCGACAACAACTCCACAACCACCGACGACCGCCCCAATTTCGAAAACCTACACGAGAACAAGTAAGAGCGTTCACCGCAGTAATATCAGAGTAGTACAATCCACAAGTATCCGTAAAGATCGGATAGACAAGAAACGTGATGATGATAATGAATTGATAACAGCAACTATCCCTTACTCTCCCGAATCAACACCAGAGCCCGTAAGAACGCAGACCGTGAAATCTTGGGTTCTGTCTCAAAGATCGAAGAATCCGTCAACCGAAGGTGCACCGACAACCCCCAGGTCACGTTCCCAGAGCTCCCACGAAGTCACAACTAAATCATCTTCTCCAGAGACAGTGACACACATTCTGAAGATCCCGACATCAACCAAAAGACCTAGACACTGGAATGCTGCGTACCTTGACAAAAACTGGCAAGACCCTTCGGAGAGGTCGTCGGAGTCCACCGAGTCTTCGGCGACGAGGAGATCTTTTACACCATCAAAATCATCGAGATCCTCTGAAATTTCGCGGTCCTCAACGGAGAGACCACCGCAACCGATAAAACGCCGGGAATCCCGTCCCAGAACTGCGACCTATCGTCGGCACTCAGAGGGCGCTGTGAACTCTTCTTCATCGACCGAGTCGGGTAGTGTCGTGATAACCCCGAAGGTCCAGAAATTCCACTCATCTGTGAAGTCATCGGGCTCTTCGGAGCGATCGGCAAGACAGGAACCTACGGTGAGTCTTGCACTTTCCAATGGGACTATCTCTGGTGATGGGAACTCGACGGGTATCTCCCTGAGTAACCGAGGCAGCAGTGGCACCACCGCTAGTTCTGATTCGAATATCTTCAATCCCGCGAAGACAACGTACCTGATAAGCTCCAATAGTACTTTATTGGAGCAACTCCGGAGTACTGTTGCACCTTTGTTGAGTGCTTTAGGCAACAGAACACCAATCTTCTCAGCTCCCTACAGCACGGTTGATCCTGGAGTAAGTTAATTACTATTAAAATCAATCTGCTCTGTAATTAAAATTTGCGCTCAATGATCATGATAATTTTTAGAACTCAATGCGAGTGACACCAAGTGGTTCCCCAGCAAGATTCAGTGCCAGATATCGCGGGGTTGAATTGTTCGTGAGAAAACCAAGTGATTCTGATTCATCAGGACCCACCACTCCACTGACATCAACAAAGGTAGGATTTATCGTGCCTTCAGGGTTTTTTAAAATCACTTTTACATTTTTTTTCGTCAATTTTCACAGCACTCTCGTTTTTTATCTTTTAATTCCTCTTTTTTCGTAGAAATATTTGGAATGATTTTTCTAGTCTTGTCCTGTATAGGGGAATCAGAATTTTTTTGATGATAGAAATTTGAAATTTCTTGCAAGGACACGTGCATTTATTCCCACCAGGATAAACCCCACCACTTGCACCAGTGAAAGTATTCGTTTCGCTCTCGTTAAGACCGCGTCACACACACGCCAGCACTTAAACTCGAGCAACTCGTTATAATAATGAAACAACAGATATATAAACACCAGTTTGACCCGTGAGATCTAGAGCATTGGTGGGTGGATGAAATATAGACGGTGGAGAATGAGGGGATCAGGGGAAAATATTATCTCCATTATTGAATTACTAACAATTTCAATGAGTCTTTACTGTTTTTATTTAATGATACTGCAGGTGTAAAGCTTTCGTTTTAACCCGTTAATTTGTCGATGCATGTAAATAATAGAGAAAAATCGGACATTTACGGATGAGTTCACGAAATTTTTCCAGAATTCGTACAGAAAAAATTCTAGGAGAAGATCGATGATCAATGGATCGATTAATCGATTACAGTTAACTCCCGTTATGAAGAATTGGACTGTAAATATAAATCCAATTTTTACAGATACGAGAGAAATTTAATTTTCAGGTTTATTTTCCCCGGAATTCAATTTCCCATCTTTCAATCGATTATTAAATTGGGAAAACCAAAAGATGCGTAAAATAATCTTTTTTGTGATCATTGTCAATCTTTTCTTCGTCTTCCTACACAGGGGGAAATATTTGGTAAAAATGACGGAATTTTCCGGTCGCTTACCGATTACGGAATCGACTGGAAAAGTGAGGGTATAATTTTTCACAGAAAATTCGGATAAAAATTACGGAACGCCGCGGAAAAATTCCGCGACTTGAGATAGAAATGACGTGAAATTTCCGTAAAATTTCTTACAACGAGATTTCGTTCCGGAATTGCGGACACAAAATTTTTATTGAATATTTTTCTCCGTGCAATGGCTAATGGATCGATTGATCATTTCCATGAATACGATGTTATCATGCCTAGTAAATTGATAAAAGATGCGACAACAACGGGATTCACAATTAATAAATAAATATGAAATATAAATCGACGTGATTGAAGTGTTAACAATCGTAAATACCACTGCATGATTCACCCATGTAAATGTGTACAGCACCCGCACCCCGTTTCTGTTCCCAGGACGATCGATCACCCAAAATATCAGTGTCAAGTCCCGGCGAGCCCAAAGTCATAACGTTTTACCAGGCCCTGGAATCAGCTAGTATAACCAACGAAGTAGAGCAAACGACCGACTCACCGAGTCGTTTAAAAATTGATACGGTACCGCAGGTAGCGACCAATAACGAAACTGACCCTAACGTAACGCGTAACGCTAACAATGACACAACATCAACGATAGAGACAAGTGTAGTGCCAGTAACAACGATTGATAGTTTAACTAATGTAGATGGTACCCCAGACCCAGAAACCACCACTGCGGTTATCACAATTACACCCACTAGTCCAGATACCACGGAAGCCACAACCACCGGCGCAGCTCTTCCTGAAACCACTGAATCCACATCAGAAATCACATCTACCACAGATTCCACAGATTCCCCAGCTTCCACAGCATCCACCACTTTTTCGAGTAACGATACAATTTCGGTTTCTTCAGGAATGCCTGAGGTCGGTGTAAATACTGATGTAAATACTGTTGTAAATACCGAGGTAAATGGCGATTTGGATGGCGATGTAAATAAGGAAAGGAATAGTTCATTTACTGAACTAAGTAATGAAGTGGATGATGGGACAAACCCGACGACGACTGAAGGATCTGTAGCTTCAACAGATTTAACTCCAGACATCAATATGATCTCGTTAACGAGGGAACCTATGGAGATTCTCATGGGGAGTCTGATTGACTCGATGGTGTCGTCAGTAGAGACGACGACTGATCTAGATAATTCAATTACTGAATCATCGAGTGTTTCAATTACTGAACCATCGACGGGTTCAATTACTGAACCATCGACGGGTTCAATTACTGAATCTTCGACTGTTTCAATTACTGAATCGTCGACGGTTTCAATTACTGAGTCATCGACTGTTTCAACCACTGAAGCTCCTGAAACGATCGCACCATCTTCAGAGTCTTCTTCCATCGAGACAACAACGGAGGCATTTCCAACAACTTCGGAGACAACTGCAATTCCAACAACTACTGCTGCAAGTACTTCAACTACAACTTCAATGGAATCTTCAACACCTGCACCTGTGGAGTCTACAGAATCCGTTGCAACAACCCCTGAAGCCTCATCACCAGCGATCCTCTCTCAAATTTTGGAATCTACCACGACAAATCAGGTAATGGATTCCCAGGAGGGCACATCAATCTCAACCGAATCATCCACAATTGAGATCGACACGACCCAAATACCCGAAAGCACAACCCCTCGCGATTTAAATTCCACGGGTAACGATGTGATTACCCCGGACATCGACGAGGCTTTCCTAACTGCAATGATGAAGAGACTAATGAGTGTCTTCAACATCGACAGTGGTTCATCGCAATCGCAAACCCTCGAGTCAACGTCCGTCAAAAATGACGACCCGGCCCAGATGTTAGGTGGCTTCCTAGATAACACAGATAGAGATCTAACACTAGAAGTAGAGACTCTAGGTCAAACGAATAATACTGTAGAGAATACAACTCTAGAAGATTTAATAGAGCTCAACAGCTCAAAAACAACACAAGCTTCACAAACAGACAATCCCACGACTCCAGAAGTTTCAAATGATGAAACAACTCCTGAAGCCTCATCACAACCTCCATCCCCTGAAACGACCCCATCATTACCGAATACTGGGGAAATGACAACTCAAATAACTCAATTAACTCAAACAACTCAAACAACTCAAACAACTCAAGTCCCTCAAACTCAAACAACTCAAACCGAATCAACAACACTAACGACCACCCCAGATATCTCAGATGCCACAACTGAAATTACAACAGTTAATTCAGATTCTACAACCGAACAAATGACCGAGACCCCCGAAACAACCGATCCACAAACCGATCCAACCCCTGCAGATGTAACAACGGCATCCACCGACCCCTCCATGCCACCCCCGTCCCCAGATTCATCGGTCCCAACCGATTCTCCTAATGTACTTGCCGGTTTCCAGGACGAAACAACATCAACCGCCCAAACGACGGCGAGTGACGCATCAACCCCATCCCAAACGACCCCAAATCCCCCAGCACCCACAACCCCCTCCAGCACTATTCAGTCTGATAGTGCGACAACAGTTGAACGAGAATCGAGTTCATTGAGGCCTGAGGAGTCGTCTCAGGCGACAGTCGTCACTTCAACAATTAATACAACAACATCAACCACTGGTAGTCAGTACTCTGGACGTTTTGGCGCCTCCAGGATGACCCCAGCCCCGAGATTCAGCTCAAGCTCGTCTACAGTGGTACCTCTGAGGGATTATCATGTTTATGGAATTTATCCTAACAAGACAATAGTGAGAAAACGACCGGAGGACAACCTCATTGATGCCAGGAATGTTGACAGCCCTTATGTCATCTTCGGGATATTTCCTGATGGTAAACTCGTCCGGAAGTATCCCAATGGAACGGTAATTCCGGATCCACCGAGCAATCCGGTTGAAGTTGTCTTCTCGCTTAGTACTACCACAGCAAGCATAACTAACAGACCAATTACGTCTAACCCTGGGAATAACAAATCGAATTTTTATGGGAATAATCGTATTATGGATAATTTAATGAGTTTATCTATTGGAGTCAGCGGTAATCGTAGCCAGCTAAATCTTGGACTGTCTGGTAACGCTATCACTATCGACGGAGATGAACAAAATCAGAATGACCGTTCCACTTTATTGACGGGCGTTGGTAATGTCGGCAACCAGAGTACCAGCGAGCAAATGGTATCCCTCTCTCTTTTTAAATTTGAAAAAAGATATTAATGACAAACAGTCATGCAACACTTCTCTCTGCAGATTCTTGCTCTAATTTGTTTAATTTTATTTTTCTTTCTTTCTGTTTTAACGCTTTTTTGTTTGTTTTTATCTTTGTGTAATTCTTGTTTCCACTAAAATTCGGGGACTCGTGGTTTAGCGGGGGATTGTCAATGGAGATTTCTTGGAAGATTATAGGCCCAGAGATTGTTTTTATTTTTATTTTTAGAAATGGATTTTTGGGTAATGTCAAAAGTTTATCTTGGAATTTTTTTGATTTCATCGAGTCGCTCATCAAAACGTGAATATTAAAAAATAAATTGTCCAAATTTTTTATTTTCAATTTAATTATCTGGAAGTTAACGAATTATTTCAATTTAAAGAACAGAAGAAAACGTGGAGAAAAATAATAATCACTTGAATGGTGACAGGAATTTTTTGGTCATTTAACAAATCGTCGCAGTCAATATTGCGAAAAGTATCGCGTTCAAACGCGTGTCAATTAATAAATTTTTACGGTGCTCATTAAAATTTTTATTATTCAAGATAAGGAGAGAATCACCAGGCCGTGATTTTTCACTCAATCTCCATTAACTTCCACCGCTGAATTGACGATTCTTGCAATCTGCAACGTGTTAACAATTCTACCAGAAGAATGCTCATTAAATCCAATAATTTCCAAAAATTTATTCGATTATCAAGTTACAGTATTGAATGAAGTGGCATTGAAATACCCCCGAGGGACAGCGAAAAATATCGAAATATGATCCGCCATAACGGTGACATGTACATACCGATAAGAACAATATTCTCATTATAATTTACTGTAAATGCCTGTGAATATTCATCATGCACTTAAATTGTACAGGTTTTCCAAATTCATAGCACCCCTCAGCACCATTCATTTTCCCATAATTTTACGGCAATTCATAAATATCACTTTCCATCTGTTAGTCATCTTTCGATATTACACACTACAATGCACAAACGTCTCGCTGAATTTTCATTATCTCTGGAAAAGCAAAAAATCCACCTTGACCATAAGTAGTAATAAATTATCAATATTTATAGAGTGATATTCCGTTGAATTGGCAAATGGGATCGTTGAATGCGACAACGGAGATGGGATTGTTGACGACGGAGGGACCACCATCATCAGCACCCTCGAGCCTCAATTCGCAGGGTGGTCGTATTATTCAGGACAGAGAGAGGGACAAGGTCAGCAGGACTAAGGAGGCCGGAGGTCAACGCAGCAGTGTGTACATTGGACAGGTACTGTACTCCTCTTCTCACCGTTGTTGCATTTAAATACAATAAAAACAGATGGAGAAAGAAGAAATGAGTGGAACGTGATTTACGGTTGATGCTAATCGATTGAGGTGAAATCGCCACTTGGATTGTTTCAGGAGAAGTTCATCAACTATTGGAGTGATGATTCATCCAGAAACAATGATTCCAGAGTCGTTAGTGTTAATATTAATTCTGTTACTGTGAGTTCTCATGGAATATATTTATTTAATACTTATAACATCAATCATGTAATTAAAAGGCATGCATTATATATTATAATAAATGAAAGCCCTCATAAATAGAGGTATATAATTTTAATGACTAGAGCGCTGTGAACGAGGGATCAGGATCGAGCACAGGACCACTGCCTCCCCTGGATATAATTTCAAAGGATGAAGTCACAGCACCACCAGGTTTCCCCTGGAAAGATCCACTTGATCAGATCTTTGGTATCACAACGGAGTCCCCAATGATTCGAGCATCAGTCGCCTCCAATACCATCGTAAGTATCCCCGGCGCATTAAAATACAAATTCCACCACCACTGATTCAACGAATGTAGAGAGATAGAGTCCGAATCCCAGCCACGATGATTCCAATGTAGATATTATCAACGTCGGTCACATAATTATGTTACAGGACGAGCAGAGTCCATCGAGATCGCCGATCACGGTGCCTCCCATAAATCGGCTACCCGAGGTCTTCACCCCCATGTCGAACGACGCTCTCTTGCCAGGAGACACTTCGATCACGACCACCACTGTTGCACCTAGTGTCACTACCACTTTCAGTACTACATCTACGACCACCTTGGCAGCTACAACAAGTACTGCTACCACAGGGCCAACCACAACAACAACCACAACAACTTCGATACCCAGTACTGTTCCAGTGACAATCACCAGAACAACTTTCAATCCTACAACACCCTCATTTAGCACTGCTGCTGCGCGTCCAGCACCGTTTGGTGCTACTTTCGATGATATTGCTTTCCTCAACTCGTTGGTAATTATTTTTTACTGACAAACTCGAAGAGAAAAATTTGTCGAGACTGAATACCCAAAATTTCCGCATCAAATCCTTTAAATCGGGTTTCAAACTGATTTTTTTCTGGTGCAAATGCAATTAATTTATGAATTACCAGAAGAATATTATTTAAATGTTTTTCAAACCCTGTGAAAATAAACGTTTAAGAGTTGTTAAAAATTGATTTCTCTTTGATTCAGTTGCAGACGAATCAGCACGTCAACTCCATCAGCAGCTCAACCCCGAAAACCCTCACGGACGTCGAGAGACTTCTGGCGAACCGAGTGAGTAATTTGACAAATCCCTCACAACTCCAAAAAAGCCAATATTCTAATTGCATCAATTCCACACGCCTCACGGTACCCCCACGAAGACAAAATCCAAAAAAAATGATTGAAATTAAATAAATCCATAAACTACAAATTTTTCATAGAAACTGCACATAAAAAAATGGAAAGCTCTAAAAAATCCATAACGATCCCATAAAATTATCCTAGAGTATTTATACAGATTTACTAGTGGGAAGTAAATATGTTGGAAGAGGAAATTTATCTCAGTTTAATTTTTATTGAAAGTATTTCTCTTCGTGTGGAGGCAGTGAATAAAAATTAGTATAAAATAGTGACTCATATAGAGGTGGTGGGCTTATTAACACCAAGATCAATATCGATATGAAATCCGCCGTGGGTTATTTCGAAATCAGCCCAACATCGAGATTAAAACCATAAACACAGCTATTAGCGTCTTATGCGACTAGTCACCGGTGAATGGTCGACATCGGCCTTGTCTTCGTCCTTCGCGACGTGAGGCAGTGACGATTGTGGTCTCAACAATCACCAGATTAACAATATTTCCACGAGTACTCAAACATCAATTTTTTTTTCCATCTCGTTATCACGCGTGCTAATCATCACCGTGAAATCAACACCCGACGCCAGACAACTCTTTAAATTCAATTAATTAATTCAATTCTCAAAGCCAGCGGACAGTATCATACATTACGATTTAAATTCTCCACTGGACATCTCATATTATTATCTCATATTCCCTGGGCGTTTGTTTGACCGATCGAAATGGAAGTGAATCATAAATTGAGGAGATTAATGACTCGGGGAATCTGGTCGGATCATGAGTGGAAAAATTACGGGAAATAAATGAATGAGAATTACCGGTTGACTGGGGAACTAACGGTTGATCGATATTGGAATAATGGGAGATTAATCAATTATCCGATGCGAATTTAATCTGCGATTTAATCTGGTTTCCGATAAATGTGGAAAATCGCGCGTTCGGGAAATCCCCGAACTTCCGTTTTTCTCGAATACGCCAAGTCTTAAAGTTTTCAATTTCCACTCAACCCCGTGAAATATGAATTTCTTTGATTGTCACGTCGCATTTCGCAACGGAAATTCTTCCGACTTTTTATTTCCAACGATCCGCGATTTATTGCAATAGTTTATCATTTGTCAACCGCAGCATATTCTTTGTATAAGAAACTAGAGAAGTGAATAAATAAAAAAAACAAACCGTCGCCCTGAGGTAGTAACGGTAGATAAGAGGTGGAATAAGAAAAACATTGATGAATTATCACGACAATTATCCATAATGAACAGTAAAAGTCCTTGTGATTATTTCAGTGTAAAATAATCAACAATTTGATAAACCCACAATTCCAAGAAATAGAGTAATTAATCCTCAGGGGTAATGATTGTCGGAATGTATTTGATTTTTTTTCAAATGATTTTTCAATTCTTTAAACGTAATCCTAGATGCGTGAATAACTGAGACATCCTCTGATGAATAATCCAATTAACAATTGACGTTAATTAATCCAATTACCAATTGACAATCGTGCCATGATTTATTCTGGTGTACGCCTGGAGTCAGAAAATTCTGTACAACCCCCTTCAACAGAATAAACCAACGCAAAACGATTGTAGAAATTGCACGATCTCCGAGGTCACCTGCCAAGCGTTTCGACCTCCCTGTACCTTCTGAATCGTGCCTCACGGGCATCTGTACATTTTTTTCCTCATCAATTCTCAATTTTTTTTTTATCTACACTATTTTCGTGTCGATCGGTCTCTATCAGAAACGTACAGTCGCGTGCGTGCACCCACGATTGAGTAAATTCCACGTCTAAACTATTTTTTATTCCTCAATCACTGGTTTTTCACTGTGCAACCGGGCAATTATGCGAATCGCCTCGTCTCTGGTGAATCGCCAACAATAATTAACGTTTTACGCGCCATTGGCATTGGACGTGGGTAACGAGGATGACGTCAGTGGGTGCACGTTATCCCCATCTCGGGATCCTTTGTAGGACTTTTATTTTCAATTATATCCTTTAGCTATTCCTTTTATTATTCACCCGTGATGTTTTTTTTTTTACATCTACCGCAAAGCCCCGGGCGATCCTGATGACACGTTCTAGTGGATGTTGGGGATACGACCGGCTAATTACAAAATCTTTCATGAGAAACTGTCTCTAGTATTTCATGGCTTTTTTTCGCTTGGTGCTTTTTTTTTATAATGTATAATTCACGGATAAATATATGCTTAATTTAATGCTCTGCCACTGGCTGCTGCTAACGTTTATAGTCATCCAAATGTCGTTCTTGAAGGCTACTTGTTTATCCTGGTGCAGTATCGCAAGTTACTGCGTCGTATTTTATGGACAACTATGCCTTGTGTTGAGGTTTAAACACGTGGTGTCTCATTTACATGGTGGCTGGTTGTTAAAATATATTTTTTAATCATTCAAGAAGATTCTAGTAACACGATTTCTCACTATAACAAGTTGGGTAAGTAAAAGGAGGGAGGTACTATTGGATTTACTAATTGAATTCATTGTTATCAGCACTGGTATCGGTGGAAATATGTAGTTATTGCTTTCAGTGAATTTTCACTTCATTGATTTCATGAGATACTGGGTGAGAGCCTGTCAATCCCGAATTTTCCTATTACGCACCTTTAATTCGAGAATTTACACTGAAATTCATGCACCTTTGTGTGAAAAATCGGAAGGTCATCTACTTTCTCCAAAAAGCTGTTTTGATATTTTTTTTTTTTACTGTCCCCGGGGTTGACAGAGATTTACAGAGTGATTTGCAGATTTTTCTCTCAGGCATGTCTCATAATATCATTTAACTACCGATTTACAACTAGATATGATAAAGTCGTAATAAATCGAGTGCGCAAAATATTTTCGCTAAGAAATCAGCACGCAGGGGCCTGTAGTAATTAATTTTTATGGGAACCTGGAAATATTCTCCGCAGATATTGTCCCTGGCACTGGGTAATGCTGGTCCTACACGTTCACCAAAGGCGATTCAGCCGTCAAATTCAGCACCAAATTCCCTGGATGTATATCCAACCCACGGGAGCACCTCGCAGCCGATAATAATTGATCTGCTACAGTCGTCAACGAGAAAAGTAGTTCCCAGTACCACAAGTAAATCAGTGACGTGGAAACCCACGGTCATTGTCACCCCATCCAATACAGGTAGCAGAGACACTGTAACGTCGACACTACCACCTGTACCGACCTTACCAATATTACCATCCGTGAAAATTGGTAATGGAGTTGATTTTGCGTCAACGCAGACACCCTGGATGTTCCCAACGCATCCACCAACCACGAGGACAACAACTACCACAACAACTACCACATCAACAACAACAGCAGCACCATCAACAACCACAACACCATCAACAACAACCACGAGGATCATTCCATCACAGAGACCATCACCGAGACCTCAACCAAGACCTCAACCAAGACCTCAACCAAGACCACCGACAACGCAACCTCCATTCAGATTCGGTGCAAATCTCCTCCAGGCGATCTTCGGAAGGAACATCCTCGCCCCGCCGACGACAGACAGATCTGCCACCACCAGAAGACCCCAGACAACCGTTCAAATCACCCCGAGAACAACAACTTCGACAACTGCAAGAACAACAACCACAACCAAATCCACTACCTTCTCACCAGAGGACGACGCCAAGTTCTTACTCCAGCTTCTCAATGCAGCTAACAACGAGAATAAACCAGCGAAAGCTGCTGCAGTGTCTGAGCATGACGAGAGCTTCTTGAGGTCCATTTTGAATGGTCAAGCTTCGGTGAAAGCCCCAGACCCCTCGACGGGACCACCTAGTGACGCCGCGTTACTAGCGGAATTACTGAAGTCTCAGGGAATCGGACCCTCGACGCCGATTAATAATATCAGGGATAAACTGGCATTTGCCGTGAGTTTTATTATTTGTCATTTAAATCTTGATTCATTTTTACATTTCAATGGTTGTATATTTTAATTGTTGGTGATTGTCATTTGCATCTGGAGGGATTATGGATTGATGGATTAACTTTTAGGCGAAGGGTGCCCCGACGACGCTCTCACCGAAAACGACACCGAGAAGAATTACGACAACCAGACCAAGACCACCGGACTGGACTCCAAGCTCTACTTATCCATCTCCACTTTTTAGCAATTTCAATTTCGGCGGGGAACGACCGAGGGGACAAGAGGGGGCCGAGGGTTTCAGAGCTCAGATGCTTAATGCCGCCATTGGGGCAACTCGGGTTTTTAGTCAGTTTCTTGGTGCTGCGATTACGGTAAATTAAACATTTTTTTGTTTATCAGTCCTGAAAAACCCAGTAGAAAAAGTAAATAATTAACTAATTGACATGTTTATTCATTAAATTAAAAATTACTTTTAGTTCACGAATGTAAAGAACATTCATTACTTTATTATGACCTTAATATACCTATTCTATTAATTATTGGTGAGTATTCTGTGAAAAATATTTACAAAACACATGTTTTTGATGTTTTTCCTGAGAATATAATTTTTCTTGCGGATAATTCCCGCGAAATGATAAAGTACTTGATTTTCCAGGGAGTGTTTTCTGTAGACGTCAATTAATCTCTCGACATTTCTTTTTCCACTGGCATAATTCCAGGACTAACAATTTCTTTCCACCCGACCGATTTTTAATGAAAAAGAAAAAAAAACGTTTGGATTTTTTACACAGGGAGCAGCCCAACAGTTGCAATCGATAGTGAGAAATGGCACGCGAATAGTCTCCGAGGTCGTTGGCTAGTCGACAGAATGACAGGAAGGAAAAAAAAAAGTAATCAATCGAAATAACATTTTCGTCATGTAATTAATGATCATTGGATCGAAGAATTGAATAGTATTTTCCCTTGACTCATCCTGATATTATCTCAACTCGAAACACGATTTTTCGTATTTAATTCCTTGTAAATGATGCATCCTCCTTAAGCCATTGGATATTTTTCATTACTCCCGGAAGTGACGAATTGGCGTTAGCAAATTTTCCAATGAACTTGTGAGGATATTTGTATCCTCGTGGTGATACAAATCAATTCTCCTTCAGATAATTATTCACACTGCAGAAAATAGCGATTTGTCATGGATTTAATTGCAGAGGTGTATCGAGAGTTGAGCAGCGCTTTGCAAACGTTTCTAGGGTAATTCAGTCATTTATTAATTGGCCGAGCACTCGTGAAACATTTGCAACGTTAAGATTAGTGTAATTATCCATGTCTCTTGTAAATCCATCGATTGTATGCATTTCTACCAATTTTTTACCTTCAGTTTCTCCGGTGTAAACTCAGATATTAGTGAAACTTTAGTTTTACGTAATTATTATCTCTTGTTAATGAATCTAATTATGATATTTTATTTAGTCCAGAGGATTTACTCTCCGGGGGTCTTTGATGATGTAGTAATTACGCTTGTGTACATGTATCGATTAATATATGGGAGGACGTTGTGTTTTGTATAATATAAAATCAAAATGATTAAAAAATGGTAATAAAAATCAATTGTCCAATTTCCCATGTACATAAAAATCGTTTGAAGGGAGTTAAAAAAAATCTGCCCTCAGCTGTCAACGGTTGCGTGGGATAATTTTTTTTCAAGACGCAGTTGTGCCTCACACACTTGTTCCACTGATTCTTTCTCTTCGTTTATTTTTTTCTCCTCCACTTTTTTTTCCATGAAGACTTCTTCACGTGTCTTTCGAGAAATTAATCACCCACTGCGACAAGTATAACGACCATTAGAGGAATTAGGGACTTTTTAAATAAGTATTTGGGTACAAAGAGAAAGAATTAATCACTCGATAAAAAAATGATAATGCTGGAGAATGAAGTGAGAGCAAAAGAGCAGAAAGAATTTCTTCAGAATTAACTGGATTAGTTTATCTAAAAAATGGTCTTTTGAATTTTAATTTAATTGTCTTTGACAATGACAATTGACAATGACAATTCCTTTATAATGCCGAGTTCAATACAGAGATAATCACGTTTTATTCATATCCTGTTTCCCACAAAGGGTTTTAAACGACGAAAAATAAATAAATGCAAGAATTTCCTTATAATTCGGTGTCATCCATGAAAGCTCACTCGAAGGTCAGACCTTCGCGTTCCGTTGGCATGTACTGATATCGAGAATGGAAGGCAAAACAAGAGTACAGAGAGACCAATAAGAGAATTTTAAAGAGAAAACAAACATAAACTGATAAAAATAATACGAAAGAGTAAATAAAGTTGATAAAAAAAAAAGTGAGGAATAATGCTATTTAAATCGCATTGGCCCGGTGGCAAAGGCGAAATCGATAAATAACAAAAACCACTGACAATGGCGAATCGGTGAAATGCCATTCGTGCGATGGTGGTAATTTAAATAAATTAAAGCGGACCTTCTTGGCTGATTCCTATTGCCTCCACCATCTTCACCACCTCCACAACTCTTTCTCAGCCCCAAGGAGTCACCAGAGAAATTGTCCCTGGAACACCCACGCGTACCTTAAAATTATTTTTTACATCGATAATTGTGGGTAATGGCAATCGTCGAGTGCAACCGATACGTGTGTTACTGGTTAGTTCCAAAAATAAAGAAAAATCGGAGAGACCTTTTGCCATACTTGAATTTGAGGGAAAAAAAATGGACAGAGGAAGGCGTCGATATTTAATTTATCGGCTGAATCCTTAAGCAGATACCATTATCTTCTGGTGTGCCATGCGCTTTGGTTCGAGAACCTGGCGAGACTCTTCGAGATAGGATCGAGGGAATCGGTTGTGGTATCGACCAGTAGAATTGAGACGTTCTCTCGTGTACCGATGGTATGGTAAATTCAACCTCCGGTTAATCCTAATACCCCTAAATCCATAAATTTTCGTGTAATTTTTTAATTAATTCTCAACTCGCAATAACGAGTCCTCAATCATTTGAATAATTGCGCAATTTCTTGTTATTTATTTAGAAGTAAAGTAAAGTAAATAAATATTTTTCAGGTGAATTGAATTAAAAATATAATTCCATACTTTATATTCGATAAAAAAAAATTGTCGTCCGAGTAATTCCGATGGAATCAATTGCAATAACGATGTTTACAATTTTTCAATAATTCACTGGTTCGTCGACTTAACCAACGGACTTTACCTCTCCCGAGTAATTATTCTCGGTAACACCTATTATTACAATCATTACCTCATAACTCTTGCTGAGAAGTCACTGTTACAAGTTCAATAAGAGCCAACTGGTAACCTCGGAAATCCCCAGCTAATTATAATATTAATCTATTGAGTCTTCAATCGGAATATCAACCAATATTATTAAACATTCAATCGGCAGTGATGAGTGAACTTGTAACAATTACCATAAACGTTTTCTCTGAATCCCGCAATAGATAAATATTACAATCGTCAGAATGAAAAATAAAAAGCCGAGAAATAATGAATATGATGTCATCCCGGCCAGATCTGTAATTATTTTTACGATCGGTTGAAAGTTCAGATAAAAATATCTCATTATCACTCAAGAATTTGTTGCAATTGCGATAATTATTGTGGATAACTGGAAATCTTGTATCTCAGGATTTGGGATTCCCCCCTGTCTCTCCCTTTGAATTCAAAACCCCATCCCTCGATCAGATTAATTAACCGAGATATCCACCATCCACGTGAGGTATCACGTGATAATCATCATTTCAGTGGTAAACACGTAAGAACAAAGTAATCCTTTTTTTTTTCTCTCTCTCTCTCTATTTATCGAGTTGTTTTGTTTCGCCGCAAATTTTTTTTTTTCTTCTTTTTTTCATTATTCTTGTTACCTTCGTACTTATTGCGAAAAGAGTGAATCAAGATGAGGGAAAAAATGAGATGTTAGATACTGACTTGTTCATCTTGTACTGCAATTCCTGGCATTTGTATTTGCTATTTTGCCGGTTATCGATTTATTCTCAGGTAATTAAACGTTAAAATTGCAAAATTTCTCATGTCAACATTTATTTTTTTTTGATTCACTCAAAATTCACGTTGAACTTCATTTTTTATAACAATTCATAATTATTATTAACATAAAAACAGTTTATTGGTATTATTATTATTATTATTATTAAAAATATTGACGAGGTATTAATAAAAAAAAATGCGAAACACACGCGAAAAATATGCGGAAATGATTGAAATATTGATAAAAAAATATGAATTATCGAAATGAATTTAAAAAAACAATGAAACAATTTTAATGGGTGAACAATTTATTTAATCGGAGAAATGTCTGGAATTCTAGCTGACGATGTACGATATTTCTACTTGTTATTTTTTTTTTAATCTGTCAATTGTGCAATGGAATTCAAACTCGTGAGACAACTGGAAAATTTGTTGCTAACGCACTTGAAGTTTCGATTCCTTCATCTCACTTGTATTCGTGTTGAGCCGCAAGCGCGTCTTTGCAAGTAGCATTATTAAATCCTCGGTTCGGTACATTCATAACGTGGCTATACGCCTCTGAAAAACATGGCGAATACATTTCCCACGGTTGTTGGTTTACCGATGTCGCAATAGCAACAATGCTTTATGAAATTACGCCCGGTACCGAGGGCTTGCGATTGAACTGCAATTACCGGTTTTGCCGTTCGTCCATTTTATGATATCGCGGGAATGATTTTATCACTTTTACCCCTTCCCAATCATGAAATCCGAAAAAATTCACAGTGTCGCTAATATTTTTTATTATTAACTATTAAAAATTTACATTTTAACTTAAATTTTCAATTGTATGACTTGAAATTCTATTTTGATTGAAAACGATTCATTCATTTATTTATTATTATTATTTTTTATGAATGACTAAATGCAATTAAATGGAAAATTACCGTAATATTCTCTGAGTGATGAAAAATAAAAATGATGATTTATCAGTTATTTTAATTTCATGTCCTCAACTTGAAATTTCACCAGTAATTTTCAAACTGCACAATAAATTAATGAAAATCGTGATTTATCTATTCGCCTAGGTAAGACATGGAGATTTAATCCAGTGTCACTTGACCATTAGTCCACACCTTAATCATCGGATAAAATGGAATGTAGCTCCTGTAAACATGGCAACCAGTAAATTCCTCATAAAATCCCCGACGTTCCACCGACTTCTCTATTTTTCCCCGGTTCTTTTCTTTTTTCCACTCGTTCACTCGGCAGATTAAAATTCCGATAACTCCGTGAATCCCATCTCGTTAATCCAAACTCCCATATACATATGATTATAACTTTATTCCCTGCGCCATCATCTCAAATATTCCGCACTTTCCTTCTCTCACTTCGGAATCGTAATTCCTCTCCCCGTCACACCCCTCATGATTTTCTCCTCATTATTCCTCCCCTTTCCCCCATCTTTACGTAATTAAATGACATCTGATTGCTTTTCTTCCCATTATCAATTTTCGATAATTGTCGGACGACCAAAAAAAAAAATATACGAACGTTAAATGAAAGACGATTTAATTGAATTCAAATTGAATTCAAATTCCAGTAATTATCAACAATCTAAATATTTAGGTGTTAGGGTGCGAGAGAAAATTGGAAAACCAAGTGCAAAATAGATGGCCATCTCCGCGAGCTAAAACCCCGTAAGAAGTAAAAAAGTAAAAGAAAAAGAAAAATAAAGGAAAAAGTGAAAAACAGGAAGATAGAAGTAACGCAGGAGCAAAAGGCAGAAAACACCGGTAGGCAGTTTTGTAGCTGTTTTTATCAGCTTCTGGGCATCGAGGGTCCAGGGGCCCGACGCCGGGACGCATCTTGGGGGGTTCTTGTGGGAACGTACGTCTCTTTAGTGTACTTTTATCTCTCTTACCCCCACCATTATCCCCGAGTACCTCTCCCACTTGCACCAGACCATATACTGTATTTTCCTTTATTTTTTTTCATTCCCCTTTTTTTTTTAAACATTTTTTTTTTATCCCCCACCCCATCCATTGGTCTCTGCATTCTCCAACTCTTTTACTCGCTCGGTCCCTCGTTCTGGTCCCTCGTTCTGGTCCCTTTTTATTCCTCTTCATCCCCCACCACTTTTTTCTTCTCAAGACTCTCGGGTTTGGGTCATGGGGGTCAGGCCCCCTCTACTGGGGAAACCATACGTCGTGCCCTATATTTACGCAACTCTACAAAAAATAGATGGGGGGGGGGGCAGAGGGGGGAAAATGAGGCGCAATAACCTACGGTACGCATGTACATTATACCCTCTGCATACTCAATGAGTTCATGTCACAATCAATTACGAATTACGTTTATTCGGATTGAAATGAGGCGTAAATTTTTCGCTTGTAATTTTGTAATTTCATGGACTCCGGAGAATTTGTCATTACATTTAAAAATCATTTGTGCAATTTATTGTCGTCGGGGGAATTTATTTAGTTGATTAATGCGTGTGGATTTATTTTTGTCTGCGTTATTTTAGAGGGGAAAGAGGAGGGGGTAATTAAATGAGAGGGGTGGTTTATGTTTTATTTAATTATGGGGATTGCCGATTGTTCGAGTTTCGAGGGATAAATCTGATACGTGCGTGAGTGAAATTATTTCCCAGTTTTTTTTATTTCGCTGAATTTATTGTTAATTAGGGTTTAATCAGGTGTGGAGTGGTCAATTGAATTATTATAGTCAATGGGCTATCTGATTTATTATCGCACTGCCTCGGGAACAATTTGCGCACGAACTTTCAAGATCTGGATAAATAAAAGTGACAGTGAATAATTCTTAAAAAATACCCAACAATTACCCAATTAATTACAATTCCAGTAATAATCCCCCAGTAATATAATCTCTCATAAAATTAGGAGATGAATAAAAAAAAAACTCTTGGGATTGTCTCGCAATTTTATTATTCACCGGCGCATAAAATTGTTTATCCAGAGGTATTGAATGATTTCGTGAAATTTGAATATTTTTTATCGGATTGAAAATCCCGACATCAGTGGGTACGATATCAGGGTCGTACCTCATACTTGCAAGGAGTACCTGAAGAGGAATAAAGAGAGATAAAATTCCCGGGGCATCCTCAGCTCAATTCCCTCTGAACAATGGGATTATGTCTCGGGGGTATTGCAATTATTATAACCGAATTACTGGTAGGTATGTCTACTTCAATTTTTTTTTTTAATCTTCATGTTTATTTTTCGTTCGTTTATGTACTTGTATGTAGTGCATTACGTTGAGACTTGGGCTTATTGTTAGTTGATGGAGATAAGAGGGAGTTAATAACAATCTTTCGTGGAGGATAGTGATTCAGGTCTATCGATCCAGGTATTAGTGGTCATACGAGGGTTAATAATACCTTTTTATACCCTCCCCTTCGTTGCATAAGATAAAAAAAATACGTTATCGTTACGTTTCTGTGATTAAGGGGAATAACGAGATAAGTGGACTTATGCCATTTTTGATCGTATTATGAATATCTTTGAAATTGTTAACGGATGAGTTAATATTCTCAAAAAATACGCCATCTCAATTACAAAAAATTTTTCCTATTCAAATTTTTGAAAAATTTTTCAAACACTTTCCCAAAAACAAGATTGCCTTGTTTTCCAATTTTTTTTTGTTTCATAAAAAAAAATTCTGAAAAGTTGTCCAGAAATTTTTTGATAATTAAAAAAAAAATATTTTGATTACAATTGTTTTTTACACGGGTAATCACAATTGAAATTTTAATTTTAATTTTAAGATGAATCATGTCGAAGTTTGTTTTATTTAATTCAACGAAAAATCTAAGAAATGTGGAAATTATTTCAGTGGAGATATCCGTGAAAAAATGGAACAATTTTTTCGATGTTTTTTTTTTCATTCATTCACAGGATATGTCTCACACACATCATGAGTCTTTATTTTTGTACGTGGTACTCTCACGATATAGTCTGTCCCTCCTCTTTCCTCATGATCCCTCAGAGGGAGATCCGACGCAAAATGCGAATTTATCTCCGGGATTTATCCCGAGACTCCGCATTTCTCACTTTCTGCTGACGCAAATTCAATTCACTTGCACTCCGGATATGCTAACATTTTCGTGGGAGCTAAATAATTTTTTCCTTTTGTTTGTTTATTATTCGTTGATGCGTCGGTGGTTTTTCATCGCTCTGACGTGAATTATCTCGAATAACTCATGCATATGTGTAATTAATTCAGTGCACTTCACCTAGAGTCAATTAATTTAATGGAGAAAAAAAAAACGAAAAAGAATTAAAATAAAGTTCAAAAATTTATTCACGACTTCCAAATAGAAACAAACAATAATTCCTTACAAACATTTAGACATGATAAACAAATCGAACGCCATTTTTATTGTGGAATATTAAAGGGTCATCTTAGAGGAAAAAAAAAATCATTGAACACGCAACTTTGATATCAGAAATGATTCACGCGAATTGAGTCGAATGCCCTCGGGTGAGAAATAAAGAAGTCAATGGATACAACAAACAACTTTAATCTATGCAAATTTTTTTTCTCCATTCAGAAAAAAATAATAATGCATGTCGCAAATAAATGGGAATAAATGTACGAACGCGGAAGATTTTCCCCGTTGCCGCGGGCAAGGCGTCGCGGTGCTATTTTTTCCCCTTAATTGTTATTTTATTGATTTCCGCAGACAGAAATTGTGTTGGCGTAGGGTAAAAGTGGCGCCAACATAATTACAGATTTTTTCAACAAGAATGTTGATAAAAAATGTTATTTATCCCCAGAATTCTCGAGTTCTCATGAATTCCGCGATAATTTTTTCAGTCCATTCCTTAAAAAAGGTGATGAAATATTCTTCAACCCAACGGTATCTCCAAAATTGTCATAATAATAATAACAATAAACAACGCAAGTGAATAATAAAGAAATAACGGTCTGAAGAATAAATTATTTATAAATAAATAAATTGGTTGACAATTAAAAATAAAAATCCCGCGAAAGGTCTCGGGTAAAAAAAATTGTAATCGGAATATTTTTTCCAAATTTTTCAAAAATTTCTGGAAAATTTTCAGAAAATTTTTTTTATGAAAAAAAAAATTGGACCGCAAAACAATTTAATTTTTGGAAAAGGTTTTGAAATTTTTATTTGTTTCAAAAACCAAAATTTCTGAATAGTTCTCCAGAAAAATTGTAAAATTTGGAAAAAATATTTCGATTACAATTTTTTTAACCGGGTGTTAAACTATTCCAGCGACAACTCGATCACTTGACGGGGAATTTTCCCATTGTCACGTACAAAGAGCCATTATCGCAATTGTTTCATTTCCATTTGATAGTTCAATGAAATATCATCGCGGATCTAATGCTCGCCCACGCGGTGACATACCTGCGCTACCCGCGATACGCGTCAATGAGAAATTATTTTTAATTCCTTCAAGAATAATGTGACACGCAAATAATGAAAATCCATTCCTCCAACAATTGTCTACCCCATCAAACATTAATTGCACAATTTCGACAATAAACAACAATAATTACCCATAAAAAAAAAACTCATCAAGAGGACTCATCAAATTATGATAATTTTTACGATTACTCACCGGAATTTTTTTCCACAGAACAACCAATTAACGCAATTAATTCATATTAATTACAATAATTGTTCAGTTATTTCCGTTTAATAATGGGAAATCCCCGATTTTTACGGTTCAATGAAATTCAAATGAGAAAATTTCTCTTGTTATGTCTCAGGTTAAACACCCCGGACCCTCCAGTCCATGATCTAATTGCAGGTGTACATTCACGACACATTACGCATAATGTTTATAACCGCAATTCATCGTGCAATTATTTATCCCATGGATCAACGCATTCTCCCACTCCCTCAACTATTTTTTACCCGGCGACGATTTTTCAATAGACGAATGAAATAATATCAGATTTATCTGCGCTGATGCATAATTTTCTCCATCATTTATCATTGCAGTTTTCAGTAATCATGACGTGCTGATAAGATCAGAAGTATTTATCGATTCGAATGTCAATCCACACGTCCGAAATGCTCCCGCTGGGGCCTATTCTCGACGCATGGGAAAAGTCTTTCGTGAACGGAACATATCGGTAAGAAAAAAAAAAATTGCTTTGATTTTTCCTCTGAGTGGCAAATGAATTTTTCCCAACTCTATATCCAATTTTCCAACCGTGAAAATTCTCCGGAAACCCCCGGTACCCTGGGCCTTATTCTCCACACATGGGGACCGCTTTTCGTGAACGAAACGTAATCTTAATTTTCTATTCGTCTTATCAGGAATTACAATTGCATTTCAATGTCTGTACTATTTTATTCTCGATGATAAAATCCGTGGGAATAAGTTTTATTGAAAGGAACACGAGTGAAATAATATTCAATAATTTTTTTTATTTTAAACCCGAGACACTCGTCCATTCGAATAATTAATTCATGTCATGATGAAAGAATTTAAAAATCGAATGATCTACATTTTTTCGTTTCGGGTATCAATCAAATAATTCGGCCATCAGAACCCAAAAAATGTTTATAATACCTCCGAAGCCGGGAATATGAATAAATAATTAATAAGCTGTTGATTTCTGGTGTAGAATTATTCATTGGAGAATGGGAATTTATTTGACATCAACCTGGAATGGCGCCAATGATTTTTTTTTTGGAGTTCCTGTTGATGATTGAGCCTTAGATATCACCGGAATGACGGTGAGTGTTCTTTTCATTTTTATTTGGACAGTCGCGATGTTTTCAACTGACGCAATTGCTCGTCGTCATTTCGGTTTTGAGAGTATTTATTTCCTTGGATTCGATCATTCACAAATCGAAGAGAGGGAATCGGTACTGTATCAATATTTACAAAAAAAAGAGGTTGACGAGGGAATAGAGGGGGTGAAGGGGGAAAAGGGGGAAAAAATTGTGGGAGAAGGATGAAATGATGACGAGATGGAGAAGAGGTAAAAGAGCTGAGGCGTCGATGTCTCCGGTGAAAAGCGAGCGGAAAAGAGAAGTTCAACTGTTGGTGGGTGGGTGGGAGGAGAAGGGGGTTAACCACCGGTGGGTGGAAGGAGAAGGGGGGTTAACCACCGGTGGGGGGTAGGAGAAGGGGGTTAACCACCGGTGGGGGGTAGGAGAAGGGGGGTTAACCACCGGTGGGGGGTAGGAGAAGGGGGATTAACCAACGGTGGGAGGGTGACAGGGTACTCAGTGCGCATGCGCACCAGCGACGATTTTAGTAGGTCGCAGTTCGCGCGCACCACCACGCCGCAACTGACTTCTTCAACGTTCACTCAGTCATGCGCAAGTAGTCGCTCGATGCAGTCATACAATAATTTTTTTTCGTGGCAAAACACAACCACGCGATACCGGTACCCATTTGTTTACAATTGCACCCGGTGCATAACGACAGATCTCCAGCGATTTGTGCTTTTGTGAATGTGAATTGGAGTCATACAGAATTAAAAAATTTTCTCGCACTTTTTATTCATTATTTATTTTTCATGCGTGAAGTTTACGAACTGGAGAAACTGTGAAATATCCGGAGTGTAATCCGCGGGAGGATCCGCGGATTTTCAATCCAGTGGCTGTTTCTACTGGTCAGACACTCGAAGAATCATCGGTCCTTCAGGTCAGCGGAAAATGGTGTACGGCGGTGGATTCGAGATGGAAACGGTGAGTGATTTATTTTGTGATTATTGTTTTTTTATTACGAGTTCTTCGGGGATATCTGGAATGCGTGGGGTCAGGAGAAATTATCGATTTGGTGGACTGAAATCTCATCGGAATTTTTATAAACTCGATGAAGTCATTCCACTGGCGAAAGTATTTCCATCATTCGTGGATTCATCGATTTTTATAATTTTACTGTTTAATTAATTTAATTTATTTACATTATATTTAATTATTATTTATGAGGGAAATTGGGGAAATTGGAAATTGAAATTTCTACTCAATCCTTGAATCAAATATTTTTAAAAGTATGATAATATTATTTGAAATTAATTAGCAATTCTTCCCCTTAAAAATTCCATCAATTAAAAAATCAAAACAGATAAAAAATGTTGTTTAACAAAACAAATGATTTTCTTCAATCGAAATTACTAGACGGAAGTAAATGGATTTACCAAAATAATTAATTCTCTCGTTCGAATTATCGACTATTTTTTGGTCCAATTCCTGTGGAATAAAGAAATTAATTGAAGAATGGAATTTGATTACAATTTGATGATTTGAAATGATAAAGTGGCATTGACAGTGGATAAGTAGATAATTCTCATTTGGCGCGCATTGACTAGCACGCGATTGACCCAGTGGCGACGGCTGCGCGCGCACACAAGTTTAAAACTGTATAAGCAACGACTAGAGAAATCGCGCACTGGAAAGTTGGGAATTGAACCAATTTTCTGTAGTACTGCTACTTTTTTTCCCGACTGCACCAAATATAACTTTGTTATTCGTTTTTAATTACACAAATGGCTACCACTGACACCGTCACTCCCACAAAAACAGAAAATCCACTCTCTTTTTTTTACAACACGTGAAATCAATTCTATATCTCCCCCACAACCCAGGGAATTGCCGATTTACGAGTGTCTTTACGTATTTACCAATCCAGTCCGCCCTAGTAATTACTAATTCCCAGAAATTGGCGTAATTGAAAAAAAAAAAAATTTCTAGATGAAAATTTGTCGGTGAAATGTCAGGGGAATTAGTGGGGGGCGATCGTCTTGCCGATTTTTTTCCGAATTTCACTGTTTTCCCGAGTTTATAATGAAAAATGACGAATGGAGATGATGGCGAGTTTAACGAACTAAAAACGGTGCGACTAATTGCACGAGATTTGTAATTACGGTGGTTAATTTTGAGAAAGCAATCGGTAAACCGTGTAATTCGGTTTGCGCATGCCATTTCTAGCCAATTATTTTATACCATATTTTGTTATGGCACTTCAATGCCCATCGATAAAAATTGAACGTAATACAATGTAATCAGTGGGAAATGAAATTTTTAAAATTCTCGGAATAAAATCCCGAGGGTTTCCGGTTTTTACGGTTAAATATCTTCACAAAAGTAACCGATTCTTTCACACCGTTAATAATCGCGAAAAAATTCAGGCTCATCCATCTCGACTACTGACAAAGGAATAAAAATCCGAGACGTATTAACGAGATTTTGATGTCGAGCGATTAATTTTAAAACATCTCACATCCCATGAAATAAAATTAATGTAAAATACGTTCGTCAAGGCTGACACCTATTTTTCGCAAAAATAAAAAACACCACTTTTGCAAATAAATTTATAATCTTACGAGTAATTAAATAGCAAAGATAACAGGACAGACGCATGAATATGCGTCATTACCTCATACTAAAAATACAAAAATATTTTTCTCCCACCGCAGATCGATGATCATCGATACCAATCAATACAAATTAATCGATAAATTAATTGTAATGATTACCGGATAGTTCTTAATCAGGTATTATCGTGAATATATTCGTGATCGGTAAAAACGTGTAATGAATGGGAGAAGGAAATATGTAATTACATCTGACTGACATGAAATAAAAGCCCACGGGTATTAGCACAAATATTAATTCAGTCTAGGATTGAAATAGAGAATTGATCATATTAATTATATTCATACGTCCTCGCGGATTTTATTTTTCCTCGTGGCATTTTTCAACTGGAGAGACCATCATTTACATGACGATAATTGTTAAAGATACGTAGTGGGAAAAGGGGGGAGAGGGCAGGGGGGGCAAGTTGGCGGGTAACTTTCGAATTTGCTGTCTCGCACGAGCGACGCCTGTAATTCTCGCGTATGTCTCGAGAAATTCACTCATGGAAAATTCTTGTGGTTGAATAAAAGATTGGAATAATGGGAAAATATCAATGGCCGACCTTGAATTTTCCAGGATTCTATTTTCCTAGTCAATCCCGAGGTGTTGTTTGTCGTGACCTCTTTGGGTTGATTAGTAATTGCTGATAGTTTAATTAATTAGCTATGGATTTTTGGGGAAATTTTATTTTTTATTAAAATCAAAATAATGGTTGTAATTGGTATTATTAATTGATGGAAATTTTGGGGGATTGATGGGGGAAATTCGAGGGAAATATTTGAGGGAAACAATCCAGTGGGAAAATTTTCCATTAATCATTTTTGAGTGATTGATAATTTTATTGATTTAGGAGTGATGGAAGGTGAAAAATAGACAATCAACCGAATGATCGCGTATCGTTATCTGTTATTGCTTGATATCTGCAATTTGCGATTTAACGCCTGCAGTCATTACATTCCGCACACCCAGAGTGATTATTCTTGTCTGAATATGCATACATAATTGAGAATTTCTCGTAGAGATGAATAGAATTAGTCAGCGAATGAAAAAGTAAATAATCACCGATGCGCGTCGACTTCTATAGTTTTTACGAGTCTTCCATTGTTGCTTTTTTTTTATAACCCACTGGAATTTTCCCTCGACTCTTGATAGCCCCGTTGAAATTATTGAGTATAAATTTCTGACTGACAATGTAACTGTCGGATATAAAAGTATTATCGTCGAACTTTGGACGTATTTTGAATCGTATTTACTATCGCGCAATTCTTATTTCAGTTATTTTGAATTTTTAATCGGTTACAATTATCTTTTTCTCATGGCTAAATGGTGGGAGGGAAAAAATTTGTTTAATACCCCACGTCCTCCATTTTCTCCATCATTTATTAATATTTAATTGCATACCCGGATAAAAAAATTTTTATCGGAATATTTTTTTGAAATTTTCAAAACATTTCTGAAAAACTTTTCAGAAAATTTTTTTTATAAAAAAAAATCGGAGAACAAAGCTATTTTATTTTTGGGTAAGGTTTTGAAAAATTCTTCAAAAATTTGAATAGGAAATTTTTTTTATAGTTTAGATGGCTTATTTTTGGAGAATATTGAAAAATTAAAAAGAGAAAATTATATTCGTAAAAATTTCTAGAAAATTATAAAAAAATTTTCCGAAACAACTTTTTGAAAAATTTTTCAAAACATTTCCCAAAAATACAATTGTTTTGTATTCCGACTTTTTTTTCAAAAAGAAAATTTCTGAAAAATTTTCCAGAAATTTTTTGAAAATTTGGAAAAAATATTCCGATTACAATTTTTTTTTTACCCAGGGTATTTATTGTGAAATAATTGAAATAATTAGCAACGAAATTATATGAAAGTTTTTCGTTATTCCGCGTTCGGTTTTGCGATTAGAATTTTACTAATAATTTTGATAAATTGGCGACTCTGAGAAAATTGTTGATTATCGGAAATGAATTTAACATTTTCTATAATTTAAAAAATAAATTTCAAGTCAATTTGAACAGATCGCGATGAGAGTGAAGTTCATATTGAATTGAATAATTCGCGGATTCCATCACGGACAGATAGCCTTTGACCAATTTTTTCATAATTGATTACCCCGAGAATGACTATTCATAATCTCTTCTGCTCGTTAATTTTAGACTGCTATTTAAATTTAAACTTGAACTTGACAAACCGATAACAACAATTTCCGTAATTTTCCATTATTTCCTCATTATTCCTCCCCTTACCATTGACTCTAATTAAACTCTTAAACCCCTGAAGCGCGACCTTGAATTTTCGGGTGAAACTTCGCAAATTCGGTAGTCAGTAATTGGAAAATGAATAGAACGGTGTAAAACCAGCGAATAAAAATCGGTAAAGAATGTATAAATTGTCGGAAAGTTAGCGTGTCGATGTTCACACGATTGGCACGGATTATGGTGGGTTGAAGGGGG
>NW_011887742.1:1895102-1984555 GCF_000806365.1 Fopius arisanus | reverse complement strand
GAGGGTGGGAGGGGGAGGGAGGAGGGTGTATGGAGTGGATGTGCGTGCGGTCTTAAGAGCTTGTGAATCCCCTGTAGTGCCCAATTAGCCGGGCAGTGCCGGTCACGCCGTGGAATCTCCGTAAGGATAGGACCCACGGTGTAGCATTGTATTATATCAGTGTGCGAATAAACCAACCAGTAGCCAATACAAATCCCACAAATGTTTGCCCCCTCATCAGAATCCCATAAATCCCAGCGAAAACTCCACCGCCTATCCTCTCACATTTTTATCAATTTTTTAAACACTTGTTATTTTTTTTTTACCTGCAATTCGGTGATTAGTCCATTGACACTTGTCAATGAATTTTTTTGGGCCCGTCCATTGACACTTGTCAATGATTTTTTTTCGGTCCGTCCATTGACACTTGTCAATGAATTTTTTTGGGCCCGTCCATTGACACTTGTCAATGAATTTTTTTGGGTCCGTCCATTGACACTTGTCGATTAATTTTTTTGGGTCTGTTCATTTTGATCTGGGATCTGTAGGGACTTAGATAATCGTCGTTTGGGGGATATTAGTGCGAAAAATGGAAAAGTTTTATTTTGACAGTTCCTGTATTTTTATTCTATCACGAATTTCTTGAAGTTGAAATTTAAAAGTCGCGGGAATTTTTGGTATTGAGTTTGGATCGTAAAATAGAGTCCTACAAATTGTGATTTACATTTTTGAGTAATCAACATCGCTGATTGGTCATAAAATATCGCGAGCTAGGTCTCGCGGAGAGTATAAATTCATCGTTTTCGTCGCGGAATAAATTTTTTGAGAAGCAGTCATTTTTTTTATTCGAGTAATTTGTACGCTGATTTGAATTGCAGATTTAAATGACGGGGTGACGGAAAATTTCCATTTCAAAAATATAATAACACCATCCCTCCTCCGATCGACTCGCGAATTACCCGTAATTACTGATTCCCGAAATAATTCAATATTTCTTCAACAAAAATTGATAACAAAAATCGCGGATTCCGCGAAAACCGCGAATAAATATGAAGTTGATAAAATAAACTTGAATTAATGATCAATAGATCAACAAATAGATTCATAAATAACCAACAAAATCCCCTGCAAATCTTTCTTTCTCCATCGAGACTAAAAAATGTCGTAAACCTTTACAACATCTTTACCTTATACTTCCGAAGGCATAAAAATTAGACACGGAAAATTTCCACTCAATAAAACTTTCCCCATTTACCCATAATCGAGGCTGTAATGTTTTTATTTTGCTTGTTGGAGGTGAAAAAAAAAAGTTGTTGGGACAACCGTCAGTCTCTTTGTACCCAGGGTGTGATCGTTAGTAGATGTCCTTGCAACGCCAATTCGCGTAGCCGTTCTCCACTAGCTCAGGGCGTGGTTGAGACCGTTTTCCTCGAGGTTTTTGATGCCTTCACCCAAGAACGCACGTAAAGGCACGATGATATTCCCGTAATTGCCATAAAACTCGTTTCCAACTCTCCGACATTTACTCCAGGGGTCATCATCGTACCTTCGTCATTACTTTCTACGAATCAAGAGACAGAGAGATGAAACAGCCATTCTAGTTTTTTTTTCCTTCTACCCCAAATAAAATTCATTTCATCCCCATTCGGCATCAGTAATGCTCACTGCTATTTTTTTTCTCTCAATAATTTTTGGAATAATTCGCCCGCTCGGTGAGGACACCGTTACGTTATATTTCTTTTTTTTTTCGGATTCATGTGGCGCCACGATTCTCTACTCGTGAATTCACGTGGGGAGACTCACGTATGCGAGGAAAAAATGAAGGTGAAAGTTCTGTCCCATTTTTCGCTTATTTTTTACGGTTCTTCGATTTTTTCCCTAGTTTCTGGGTGAATCAACGCGAAAAAATCCCGCGTCCGTCATATCTTCAAGAACCACAACATTTTATCATCATTTCTAATTAAAAAATCCTGGATAAATAATTGATCAATGATTTGAGTCAAAAGAAATTATTGAAATGCAATAATAATTATTATTTTAATTAATCTAATTGATGATTGATTATTATTTAAAAGAGTTTGAAGGAAAGACTTCAGATATATTTTCATGTGACTTCACGTCCTTCAATTTTTCCTCGGATAGTCTCTCAGAGTGCAAATGATCACTCGGTTAATTACGTTCACCTCATTAACTCCGATTCTCCCCCATGTGCTCACGCATTAACCATTCGACCAGTCCTTTTCTGGTGGAATTTCCAATCTCACCCTCTCCACCCCCAACATAAATCCCATGTCCCTCTCCAATCGCGAAACAAGAGGCAAAACAAAATGCCAAAGAGCAAAAAGTATATCCAATACCCTTTGTTCTCGTTATAAACCCCTCGGGTGTGAGGAATGAGTTGTAATTGTTGTTTCTTTTATTTACTTAACGAACCGTGTATAAACATCTCTTAACGAGGGCTTGCAATCGTATCACTCGGGGCAATTAAAATAGTTCAGGTCGCTCTATTATTTATTGATCCACGATGGTGAATTATCACGACAGCAAACCGACGGGGACAAAAGTCATTATTGCATTCTTCAGTCATTATTTCTCGCTTGAATGAAAATGTGGAATTACTCCCGTCACGAATAACATCACGACAATATTTTATAAAATCGTATTTATCATTCAATCGAATTTTTTATTAAAAAAACAATTTAATTTAATTGAAAAATTTATTTTATTCATTCATAAATTTATAAATAATCATTTGAACAGTATTTGTTTTGGAATGTTAGCAATTCTTTTGTAATTGTTAAATAAAAAATTCGATTCACCTGATAATTGAGCTTTCCTTCCCCTTCGGGAATTGGAATTCCTGTGGTTTTAGAGAGTGAAGAATTAGTGGAAAGGAGTAATTCCAGGTTACAATGAAGCAAATCTACGATATAGTACTCTCTCCGTGGTTGGTTTATTATAGCAATCAAAGGAGGCGAGAAATTGCGGCGAGGGCTTCGCGCAATTAACCGTCATCACTTCAAACCTCCACTTCGAATAATTACAAATAAACTAGATTTATAAAAATAATGTGTATGGTTTATATCTCTCGGGTTAATATGAATGGAAAACCTTCGCGGTCATTTTTTCATTGTCAATTCACCTTTTGGGCCTTACGGATTATTTAAATTGCAATTACTAGTACTCGAAATATGAAATATAAAAATTCATTGGATTAATCGAATTTTTAATTTAAATTAAATTTTTAATTTAACAGTTTCAAATATTTATTTAAAGAAAATGGAATTGTTTATTATTTTTTGTGGGCCTTATTAATCTTTTTATTCCTAATTTAATTCTTATAAATTTCATTTTCGGAGTGAGTGATAAAATAAATTTTGGAATTGCTTTTTGGGACGAATTTGACGTTTTTTTTTTAATTCTGTTTGGGCCTTGTTGGTCCTTTTGTTTGGAATTTCTCGGTGGTATCCCTTTCTGCGAAGTCGACAGGACGGGGGCGAACGGTCAGGGCCGGCGCGTTCCTTGCGGGAGGTCCCCTCCTGGAACTATGTACGTGTCTTTGTCTTTGCGGTGTCGCAACTGCTTCTGCGGAGAGTATAAGGCCCCGATAGGTAAAAGGCGCCGATGTGGATCGCCAGCCAGTTGTGACTCTTGTGCAACAAACACCACTCTAACAACCCCGCGAATTCACTAGATAAACAATAATCATCCCACCATTTATCATTATTTAAATAACTTCAGTCAAATTTCCAATCAAAATCAATTTCAATTTCAATTTTAATTGATAACAAATCACTCGTGGTTTGATTGCTCCAGTAATTTTTACAGCGATTGTACAATTTTTTGACGGAAATTTCTCGCCAAAAAATTGACGCTACAACCCGGGTAAAAAAAATTGTAATCGGAATATTTTTTCCAAATTTTCAAAAAATTTCTAAAAACTTTTCAGAATTTTTTTTATGAAGCAAAAAAAAATAGGAAAACAAAAGTTTTGTTTTCGGAAAAAGTTTTGAAAAATTTTTCCAAAATTTGATTAGGAAAATTTTTTTTATAATTTAGATGGCGTATTCTTTGAAAATATTGAAAAATCAAAAAAGTAAGAAAACAGTAGTATAATTTAAAAAAAAATGATATTCGCCAAAATTTCTACAAAATTATAAAAAAATATAGTTTCCAATTCTTTTTGTTATAAAAAAAAAATTTTTGAAAAGTTTTCCAGAAATTTTTTGAAAATTCCGAAAAAATATTCCGATGACAATTTTTTTTACCCGCGAATCCACAGAACAATTTCAAAATGATTAATTATTCTCGGTAATCTCCAAAGGTCGGGCCCTTCATAATATATCATTTTCATTCTCCAGATTAATCCAGCGAAAGGATTAAAAAAATGTAGCCCGGCGAAATTAATTCATTTCTGATAGCCATGGGTATCACAAATGACTTGAATTCTCATCGTTCAACCCATTATCGCGTATGAACCGGTTACTCTCAGCGTAACGACGCCATGACGCCATTACTTCCATCCCCCGATTGATCAGAATCCAAATCTGCGGCATTAATCAGCAAAATAAAAAATACCGCGTGTAGGAGAATGGATGGATTTTATAAATCCGATAGTTGAATAACAAATAAAATAAAACCGATTAAATTGCGGTGTCCCTGAAGGTAAAAACCGAATAAAAGGCGGGACTTGAGGAAATGGCCTCTTTGAAAGGTAACGATTGTTGCTCAGGACTTAAGGCCGACCACATTTGATTAACAATCACAAGTTGTTAATCAAATGTTTTTGTTTATCGAGTCGACACCGGTGATTAATTATGGGAGTCAAATTGAAAATCGGGATTAAAATTGAAATCACTAAACAAGTCGATAAAAAATTTCATATTAATGAGAAATTAAATGAAATAATCGACTAACTGATTTATATAATAAATAAATATTCAATAAATCAAAGTAAACAGGAGAAACATTGACGGAAAAAAATGACTTCTCCACTTCTAACGCAAAATGCCGATGTGTTGCAAAGAAAATATTTTCCAGTGCGTCATAAATTTTCCTTTATGAAAATCCACAGCCCAGAAATGATTCAACAATTTTTTCCTTTCCACTTCCACTTGTCCTGCCCTAAGAATAAATATTAAAAACATGAAAAAACGATAAATAATCGTCATCTTATAAAATCGAAATAACTTATGATCTGCATTTACGGAAAATTTATTCCCCGATATTTCCCTCGATTTTTGAAAAGCTCACGTAGGCGAAGGGTAAAAAATAGATAAGACAGACGATAAAACGGGCATCCAACAATATCACGCCATAAATTTCAACTAAAAGGTAAAATAAACATTAAAAAAAGTGGGAGGGAGGGGGTGAGACGGGGAAGAAAACAATTGGATACAGCGAGACGTTTTGGCCTCCCGGTAACGTAAAATTTACAGCTTACCATTACATACTCGGTACCGATATATATTTTCTTTGTCTTGTCGTTTTCAAAGACAGAGACGAGGAAAAGAGAGTGAGTATTCAGAGTCGGGCGACGGGCGCACGCCGAGGTCTATACGTTCACCTCTTGGTTATATCCGAGGTCGGGCTATTCCCTCTTGCAAAACGATTTGCCTCGTGTGTTTTCTTCTCCTTCGCCCCATCCTCATCCCTACTCACCAATTCCCTCAATTTTTATCCTACCCTCGGGACTCATCTCTCGATCTTTAAACGCTTGCACTTATTCTCCTGTTAAATTTTTCGCGATCGCAGGGAGAGATGCCACTCAAACTTCCGTTTTCTCGCATTTCAAAATTCACTTCGTCGGTTTTTCAAGGAATAAAATCACTCTCTCTAATTTCACATTACTCCCTATTTTGGTTTTGCTTTTAACAATTAATTATCTTAACAACAATTGAATTTTCCATATTAATATTGCGGTAATCCTATCAACAATCGTTTTTACACAACAATCCTAGACAATAATTAATCTTTTTTACTTGATAATAAATGGATAATAAAAATACTATTATCTTATAAAAAAATACAATATAAAATATAATAAAATAAATATAAATATAATCTATAGAAATGAATAATTTTTGATAATTCATCCAGAAATAATTTCCTGGAGTGAATGTACGTGCTCATGTGTCCGCGTTCCAATTACTATAGCGGTGCAAGTAGCTATTTCAATATAAAGTATTCCAAGTGCGTACGCAAGGAGCATGTAACACGCACGGCTAAAGTTTTATAGTGTCAGAATGAGGCAGAAAATCCCACACAAGTGTACAACCACCAATATGTGTACAACACTATTCCTCCATTCATGCTGTCGACTTGAACCCAGTGAAAATCTACCGCCATTGGTTTCTTCGCGCGTTTCTTCTTCACCTCCTTATTCTCTGTCAGTTTCTGTTGCGTTAACGACTCCACGTACCACCTATTTATCATCGAATAAAACGCCTGTGTATCCCCTCAATTGAATTTTCGAGTCAATTCCGATATTATTGTAATTTTTCATCTCTTGTCCTGCCAATCATCCGACGATTCACTCCGCCATTTTTTTAATCCCCGAAAACGCGATTTCGTTGGAAATTTGTCGAATTTATAATTACAAAATCATTCGCATTTTTAATTATGAGAATTTGAATTTTATTTCAATTAAAATTGGAAATGTACAAATGAATTTTTGATTAATTGAAAATTCGCGGGAATCGGTGCCTGCATTTTTCAAGTGTCATTTTTTAATAGAAGAATAATAAATAATAAAGAATGATGGAAAATCTCTCGGGCCCGCGGGGACTTATGCGCCGGCACGCGTTGCACGTGTGCCCCTTTCCACAGCGCATGCGTTCCACTCGCCTCCACGCATGCGCTATATCATAGATTTGTATTCACGGTCAAGTCCAAATAATTCTTGTCTCGTGTTTGCGGGAATGGAGGAAACGGTATAATTAGGGGAAGTAGGTTGCGTAAATTCACTGACTCGTTTTTATCATTTTCTCAGGCTTCAAGATTAAGAGTGAATGAATTTTTCACTCGGGGATCTCATGGAGAAGTTGTGAAACTCTTGAGGTTTTGATAACTCGGTGATGATTGGGGGATTTGTCGAGGTAGAGGAAATAAGAGAAATCAGAAGAGGAATTTTTTTTCAGACTTTAATCAACCAAAACATTTTTTTTTCTTTTCGTTTTTGAGGTGATTATTGCACGGAAATTATTGCCCTGAATTCGCGCAATTGCATTAATATCAGTTGTATAATTATAATTGTGTAATTATATATCCGGGTAAAAAAAAATTGTAATCGGAATATTTTGTTCAAATTTTCAAAAAATTTCTGGAAAATTTTTCAGAATTTTTTTTATGAAACAAAAAAAATCGGACGACAAAGAATTTTATTTTTGGGAAAGATTTTGAAAAATTTTTCAAAAATTTGAATAGGAAAACTTTTCATAATTTAGATGGCGTATTTTTTGAGAATATTGAAAAATAAAAAAAGTGAGAGAAGGACAGTATAATTTAATTTTTAGAAAATTATAAAAAAAATATTTCCTATTCAAATTTTTCAAAATATTTTCAAAACATTTCCCAAAAATACAATTGTTTTGTCACCCGATTTTTTCCGTTCCAAAAAAAAAATTCTGAAAAGTTTTCCGGAAATTTTTTGAAAATTTGGAAAAAATATTCCGATTACAATTTTTTTTTTACCCGAGCAACTGATATTAATTTATATTTTTTCAATGCGGAAATGAATTACTCACGTCGAGTTAAGTTTTTCGTACAATTTCCAACTGTTTCGGGATTTGTTTCACCGTGATATCTCTCTCTTCTTGAAATCGACTTGTGTCACATGTTCAGGTTTGAGTCACCAGGTTTTGCCGTGGATTTACCGTTACATTCCGACACTCGTCGACTAGTCCATAGCTTCTTTACACCGACAGAAATATTCAATAAAAATTACGTATTTCCGTAACCCCGTAATTAAAAATAAAAATAAAATAAAATAAATTTCCCTAATTTTTATCTGAATTATCTCAAAAAAATTACGATACCATCACTCAAATTTTCCGAGTCGATTCCGTAATCGGTAAGCGAACTGAAATTTTTATTAAATATTTCTCTCCATGGACTCTTATCCATTCCTCATAAATTGCTCTCCTACACAAACCGATAACTAAAAATATAAAACCACTAGAAAGTCGCTACAAGTAACAATTTACTCAAAAATAAAATTAGTTAGAATTCCTCCGGACATTGAGGAAGTGCTCCCATCGCAATGAGCAAATCATGACCGCAACATGTCTCCAACAACTGATGGATAATTTCCGGCTCCATTCCAGTAGAATTTTTCCAGATAATCATAAAAATTGAATTTCACTATTAGATAAACAAATTGGTCGATATCTCGAAGAGCGGTAGAAAAAATGTCATCAACTACTCAACTGGGGAATTCCCCCCACGCATCCAACGCCCACTACCAACCACCGCAATTTTCCCGCCCATTTTCGAATTACGAGAAGTACAACATCTCTCACCGGTGTAATTACAGATTTAATTATGGGTCAATTGCGAGGAAATGATTATCGGGTAAATAACTGGAAGTGATTTAATCCACAATTTTCGCAGTACGTGTGGAAAGATAAATAAATGTCTCTGGATAACCGGGGAATTGAGTATTCCTGGAAGTCGTTTTCACGGAGTCATTATTGTCTCGGGTTTGTCGTGTACATCCTCTAGATAGGTATTTTCATATCGTATTGCCCCATGAAGAATTTGCCCCGCGATATTCAGTATTTATGAGCAACCATGACTTTCCGCCCTTGACGCATAATATACTATTATTTCCCACGACTAATTAATAATTGAATGGGACAGAATTCGATAATCATCTCGTTTCCCATCGATCCGAAATCAAATGGCCGTCAATTAATTGGTGTTATCATCAAAATTATTGGATTGTGATTACGTATTTATTTTGGAGTAATTGATGTAATGAGCGGTGCGCGTACGAAAATCGTAGGACGTGACGGTTTGAATAATAATTTTTAGCCATTCGATAAAGATCCGACAATACCGATAATTGACAGTCGGTGCATTCGATTATCCCTCGATCTTTCTCGAGCGTAAAAATATCGAGAGATGTGTCTATCGATATTGGAGATAAACCGACGTAGGACCGTTAATTGTAGAATGACTCGTTGAAGACAGATATACGAGGGGAATGGTGATCTTGGGTAAAGAAAAGAGGGGCCCAGGTCGATGAAAGACTGAGATTGCAGGGGGAGTCATTTGAATAGAATAGAGATTGTGATTTACGTATCGCGGCCCTTGAAAATTCTTTTCATAAATATTTTCAACTCTCAACTCGAAAATAAAACTACACTAACAAATGCAATATCTCCATTTTTGCATCGGCAATCTCTTGGAATATATAAAAATACCATTCCATCCACACTCTCGGGAAATTATACCCTGAATTTCAATTTTTTAAACTCCAAGTTGACAATAATAAATAATTCTTCATTCACGAATTCTCAATATTCATTTTTCATTTCGAAAATTTTTTTTTCAGCCATAATTTCTCTACATTCCACAGCAGACAACTAATAAGTGAATAAATAATTTATTTATAAAAAGATTTGAACCGATTTTTAATTAACGTCGAATGACTGATGATTAAAAATTCAAGAAATATAAAAAAATGCGCTGAGAATATTAAAAAAAAGTTTTCAATGAATTCCAAATTCTGGGGTTTTTCCGAATCTTGCGAAAATTAGTTTGAAGCGAAATGAAGATACACAACAACAAAGTGCAGATATCAGATATCAGTACTCAATCTACAAACATTCCGGATACGATCGCCCCCAGGGTCTTATGAATATATTTTCAATATATCGCCGCTTTCACAACGTATACACTTGGTGAAAAAACCAACAGGGCAAACCGAAAAGTAAAAAGGGTAGAGATAAAAAAATGAAAATGAAATGAGAAAAAAAAATGCACAGAATGAGAGGAATAAAAAAAATATAAGGTAGTCTCGGGATGCATTCAAGAGAGTCGCGCACGCCTGGACATAAATTCGAAATGCCTTGGGTATTGGGTATGTGGGTATGTGGGTACATACACAGTAGGCAATAGGATAAGGGATAACCAGAGGATGAGGGCCACACAGAGGCCAATGGCAATGCGCATATCTGTTGTGGAATATAAGACAGTGGGTGGGTGGTGGTGAGGGAGGGTTTTTCTGAGAAGCGGGAGGCCATTACCGGTGCCCAGGCCACATACTGATATCTCAATACAAACCTTAGTTTGAATCCATTATAATATCCCATGCCGACCACGAGACCACTGTGTTATGCATACCCTTTTAAAAATTGTACCATTCGACGAAAAAATAATCATGGGAATTCCATTCCAATGGGGTGCTAAGGGTTCAATACTTTTTAACCATCCGAGAATTTCGATTATTCTTTACTTTTTTATATTACCATTTCTTCCGAAACAATGGCAATTCCACTCGAAAAACAATTACTTTATACCGAGAATTTATTCATCATTTTTTTTTGCTGTTCTGCACGCCCGGAAAATTTTTTTTTAACTTGTGATTTTTTAGGAAAATTTTTTTTTTAATTATGATTATTATTATTATTATTCGAACGATTTTATTTTAATTTGGTATTTGTCGAGAAATTTTATTCCATTTGAAATGAATAATTAATTCGATTTATTATTGTTGTTATTTTTTTTTATAAATAATTGTGAGAGTTATTGGGAAAACTGAGTTTAATATGTGATTATTCGATTAGTAAAATCGGTTATTAAATAATTTTTAACAACTTCTGATCAAATGCTGCACCAATGAAATGCCGTCCCGCGGCCAAAGGCCTCCGCGTAATTACCAGTTATACGCCAACTTGTGGATAATTACGTTAAATACAGAATGAATAAATTATTTGCATATTCATTCAGGAGCTGACACGAGTATTTAACGAGGAAAATTGTTAAAAGTGGATGAGAATTTCATATGCCTTATGAGTGGTTTACTTTTCTGACACGCCAACGATTAGGGTTCAAATCCCCGTTGATTACGGTTTTACGCAATAACAATTACAACCCACAACTGTAATTGTTTATTGCGACAATTTCACTTTATCCATGAATTCAACAAAAAATGAACAATTTACGAAAATGCGTTTAATCCGAATATAAAAAGGAGAAAGGAAATCTAAATATCTCGAAATATCTCGAAACGTATCGAAATATCTCGACTGCCCGTAAGGGTAAATGTATGATAATGTTAATAAATAATGTGTCACGTGGGTCGACAGTAAAAAAAATAATTTGCGCCGCGAATGAATTAACGGTGAAGAAATATATTTCCGTAAAATTTTTATTTCTCCAAGTGAGTCAGCTCCTGACCTCCACCAGGTGTTAATGACGATAATCATATTGCTCCAGAGGATGATTATGCCAGTTACAACCTTGAATAATTATGAATATTCAAGAATTCCGTAAATTTCTCCTCAGAAAATTCGATATTTCAAGAAAATCAATGATAATCACTGGAGTTTATTCAAGGACATCCTAATCATCCTCTGGAGCAATATGATTATCCCCGGGACCTGATGATAATCGTGTATCGGAATAGAATTACTCGATCGGACAGAGAACCTTTTGCAAATATTCTCTCAAGTGCGTGAATCTTTTGGAAAAATAATTCTTCTCGGTGCATGTGCATCATCGGCTTCCGGGCTATCCATCTGGGGATTGAGTTCTATCAACACCGCGAACAGGTACACCACCGCGTTATCGATGTACAGAGCAAGTAAATGTGTGCATAAAGGAATGGCGGTCGTTTCAATAATTCACGCATTGAAAATAGTTTATTTTTTAAATTGCAATTATTGATGATAAATGCGGAATAAAATGAAATGGAAGGTGAGAGTGGAGCTGCTCATTTGGCGGAATGCATTACTGTATAATGTCGGCAGAAGGCTGGCAGCCGACTTGGGACACCCCGTGGTGTGTACACGGCTTAATGGCGCTCAGTTTACCGCTTTCCGTATGTCCATCCTTCCTCGGGATTTATCGAGCTCAACGGGTTCTCCATGATTCCATAATGTTATGGGCATATTGAGAAAATAGACTTTGCGAAAAAATTTCCACCGGTTTTTTTTTTTTCATACTCACGGATAAATTATGGATTCACACCCGAAAATTGTCGAAATTTATTGCAATGCCATCGTGAAGTGATTTTTACGACTAATTGTCTTAAATATTGAGTCGGAATAATTTAAAGTTATTATTTTTTTGACAATTTTATTACATGTAATTTTTTTTTTCATTCTTAAAAATTGTCGCGTCAAAAAAAATTCAATTTCAAGAACAGATGAATTTTTTTCTCAATCATGATCAAACGAAAAAAATTATAATGATAATAATGATAATTATTATTATTATATTTGTTTATAATTTTCGATATAGCGCTGGAAGTATTCCAATTTCCAAAATTCTTCCAAAAATCCTAATAGCAACGTCAGCCATAAGTAGAACAGGAACGCACTGGCCAGACATTTATTCAATTTATTTATAAATAATTAATAAAAATGCTGCTCGTGTAATTACACCGAGAACAGTAAATGAGACAATAAAAAAAGTGATTGAACCTCACACCCAGAGTTCCTCATGAAGTATAAACCGAGAATTAAAAAATGAAAGAATTTTTCCAATGATGGAGTACGTTAATGCTACTTAACGTCGAAATTCCGATATTTATTCGGAATTCCCCAGCTTAACATCTGAATCCACATAACTGTAGCTAATATATACATATATATATATATATATATATATAATTTTATGCTCTCTGCATTCTCAATATGCCCCTCAGGAGGACTAACTCACCGTTTTTTTTTTATTGTTTTTAAAATTTCTAAAATTTAATGGGATATCTTGCCTATCCGTCTCCCGTCTCTCTCCCACATCTTAATAACAATAACAAAATATATATATAATAAATAAATAAATAGTATAATTAATTGTTTTTTTTTTAATTCACTGAATAATTTTCTCATCGCATCTCCCACTTTCTATTTCAATTTGTGCGCGGAATGCCTCGTAATTTTACGACTGAATTTTTTCCCTCTTTTTTTTTACAAATCCCTCCCCCTCTTTTTTTCTATCTCTCTTTTTTTTGGGGTGGGGGAAGCCTCAAGGCCGGCAACCTCCTGGGTTTTCCAAATTGCGGTTCCTCCGACTTCCTATCTCCATCCATCTCAGACACCTGGAGAAAAATAAAGAGAGAATATTTACCTGACTGAAAGACATGAGACATCAACTGGGCATAAAGAAAGGGATTTCACGCATTCCGATGACGTAATTTCGGGGAATTATTATAATAATTTATGAGTTATTCTGAAAAATCGACTTGCTTTGTTTTGGGAATATTCTCAGATTTTGTAAATAAAAAAAAACTCGGGATTTTATTGAGGGTCGAGTCAAGAATTCATTTGAGGCACTCGGATTTTTATTGGATAGTTTATATACTGTCCCGAGAACCCGGGGACTTATCGTCATTATATAATATCATTGTAAAATTCTATTTACCTGGAAGGATCAGAGGTAAAACTGTAGTTTCCTAGAATGATTTTATATTTTTGTTTTGGTCGTCAGAGATAAATAGGTTTCGCGGTTTTATTCACTCCGTTTATTATCGATTCGCGTGTAAAATTTAAGAACCAGAAGATGTGGCTTGCATCGGCTTCCCATTGAAATTATTGATTATTAATTAAGGGAATGAGTCAGAATTATTAAGATATAATTAGAAATTTCTCAAGGTGAATAGATACTGATGAATCACAGCGAAAAATTTTCTGCGGAAAATCCCATGCACTGGTAGAGACTATTGACTTCATAATAATATTAATTAACAACTCGCTAATTGTCGAAATTAATTGTTATAATTTTTTATAATTATTATGATTAATTTGATTAATTATACGATTAATTAGCTATTGCATGGTTTCAATTTTTTCGTGAAAACTTTTAAGAGTAAAAATTAATCGTTTTGTTGTTTATAATAATCGCACATTTGCATTTCATAAAATTTTTCAAATCGCTCCGACACTCAGAACGCATTATCCAGATTGAAAATAATTTTTCCATAAATCTCCATGTATGTGTCATTGGTTTAACGACATAATAAATAGCCGCGGAAGTCGGGGTTTAATTATGACAGTTTAATATCGATGATTATCTCCGTAAATTGCTCTTGAAAAAAAAAACGGAGCAACACGGATATTAAAAATCCATGATCTGTTGTGAATTGTTTTATGTTAAATGCCAAGTTAGGAGTAAGTCATAAACAGCTGAGCTACACCCCTTTGTTTTATTAATTATTTTCATTTATCGAGACAAGACAAGGATTTAATGTCTAGATATATTGATCCTTTAATTGACAGTTCCTCCTCGACTTCGCTGAATTTTTCCTGCATCTGCAATTATAATTCTCGAGGCTGAAGGGAAAATATTAAATCAATCAATCAATTTTTTTAATATTCCACTCAGTCATAGAAAAACAAAAATTATTTGCTATTTGTGCGAATTATTTTTCGTCCTGAACCCAGAAATTTTCTGTCTGAAAAAATTGTAAGATCAGTAAATCTGAAATTTAATTTATTTATTTATTTATTGGCAACTGTCGAATTTCGTTTTTTCTGCGAATTTTTGGGATTCGTTGAATTTTTTTGGAAAAAGTTGAGATAAAAATTTTAAATAATTTATTAATAATTTGTTAATAGCGTTGATGACTTCGTGGAAAATAAAATGGAGTCAATGAATGAGTTTAAGTTTTAATTTCCAGGAGTGAGTTTGAGAGACAAATCCGCAGGATTCGCAAGAGTGAAATTGAGTCGCTCGATTATGCAAATAAATTACATACGGCCTTTGCGCCTACGCCCGTATGAGCGTAGGCATAACAAAACTGAAAAAAAGAGAAAGAATACCAACAATGGTAGATGTCGGACTCTTAAACTACTGTAGAATCTATTAATAACGCTGAGAATAGATTGCGGTGACATGGAACGCGCAAAACTTTCTCACGCGGGTTACAACCGTTTTAAAAATCAATCAAGATGATTGAGAAATCCACCAGCTCCTTTTTACAATAAATAAACGAGACTTCAATGATTTATAAATTTTTAATACGCCCATAAAAACGAAAATTCCCACCAATTATTCTAAAATCGAATAAAAATAAAAAAATCATTGAAAAAATTCAAAATAAATCAAAAATTCACTCAAATAAATTTCCCAATTACTCCCCCTAAAGCGCCTTAAAATGAACAATAAAAAAAATTAAATGTTGAAGTGAAATGTTGAAATAGAATTCAATAAAAAAATTCAACAATAAATTATAACAGAGAATGAATTTAAATACTCGGTAGTGGGTGAAGTGCATAAATGACCCGCAATCTCGGTTTATAAAAAGCAGAAAAAAAAAAATGTTAAATTAAAAAAAAAAAAAAACTAAACAAAGGGCAGCGCACGGTAACTCGACGTGATGATGTACCGCAGGTCGTTACAGCGGCGCGTTATGCCCCCATTATGCAGTATTATGTTACTATTTACGCTATCACGAAAGCACCTATTTATTTGTCTTGTCCATCCAGCAAGACCCAGCAGGACGTCTCCCTTCACATTGATTTTTATACCAGCCATAATCCACGTTTTAATCTAGGATTATAAAGATATCCTAGAAAATGATGTTCCGCACATTAAATTTGCCAATTATTTTCCCACATCGAAGTCCACACTCATTGCCACATGAATTTCATAGCTATACACACCCCAAACACGTTTAACTCCATAAAATGTTAATTGAAAATTTTCACTGACAATTCCATCGTAATTACCTCTCGATTTGAACTGGACGAATTAATTAACCGTTAAATCAATAATGATTCAGGACTTGAGTATCGCGTGAGTCATAAGTCCTCGGGTAAAAATCAGAATGATTTATTCCGATACAAATGGCTTGTGTGATAATTTAATGGGGGAAATTCCAAGTCGACGAGGAATTATTGACGGTAATTGTCGATTAACAATGACGAAATGGGTATATAGACCGATAGAGTTACGAATATTCCACTCGAGTGGAAGTGGTCACGCAATCGTCAGACGTGCGTTGCAGCTCGGTCGAATAGTTTTTCAATTATTCCATTGAACTCCAATAGAATTCATCGGTAAAATATAAAAACACCAGTTGTAATGAGTCTCGATATTTTTATCTCAACTCTAGGTTCTCACTCGTGACATTATTTTCATGATAAATAGAACACATTAGCTCGAGAAAATATTTTCCAGTCCAATTATTCCGACTCAAGCCGCGGAATCATAAAAGTCAGATTTTATAATAAATTGCGTGTCGCGCATTCATTGGGTTACATCAATTATCTCACTTCATGATCTGGATTAAAGTGCCCCCTCCGCCATAAAATAATTATCTCTATGATAGTTTGAGCATTCGATACGGGGAGACGGGAATTTTTCCTAGAAGTATCATCCGTACGAGGTCTTAACAATTTCTGCAATTATTCTTCTCCATGCGGATCTCTCTCCCTGATGTCCGTTGGTATTTTTTTTTTTTTTTTCCCAATCCTCGGACATGATTCAACTAATTTTCACGTGAACAATTCAGTCTCTCTGGCCATATGTGCGTTTCAAATTGTCTGCTATCAAAAGACAACAAGGAGCGGTCGCCCACACGCATCGAGTGAAACGCGGCCACTCAAGTCACATGGATTTTATATACGTATTATTTACGTACATACTGGGTTGGACAAAATGAGTGACTTTACGATCTACTGTTGGGGTGGATTATACAGTGGTATGGATAAGCGTCGAGAGATAGGTGACGTGGCTTTTTATTGCTATTGTCTATTGTCAGTGGTACGTCAATGTATCATTCAAAGAATGTGACCGCACTTTCAACTCTTGATATTCACAATAAATATTATTAAACAATTAAACCCGATCTTCAACTCGTTTCTCCCCCAATAATTTTTATTTCAATTTTTATTCCATCCATTACATTATTTATAATCCATTATCCTCCAAATAATTTCAACGTTATAATAATTAATATAAAATTATAAAACATATAATTATTATTATCATTGAATAGTAATTTGCAGATGCAAATTTTTAATATCATTTACAGAATAAATACAAACACTGCAGTTACCGAGTCATTACCGTGTGGTAATTATTCCCAATAATATCCGACGACATGGAAAAATGTCTTGGGTCATGTGTTCTGCGTTATCACTGACGATAAAACCCGAAAACTTTAATTTAATATCATCCCCACCCCTCAGCACACGTGTAAACATTCACCGAGTAAAGTGCATCAATAAACTGTAATAAAATACAATACAACAATCTCTATATAATCTCCTGAAATCCCGTGGACAAATAACCCGCGGTTTTCTCGATATTTTGCTCCCCTTTATTATCTCCCGGCAATCCTAACACGTTCTCCACGCACAATGTGAAATAAAAAAGGAAAAAAGTCCCCCGAGATGATAAAAAATAAACGGCTAGATATCGAATAATAAGAGAAATAATAAAAGTACGTGGAGACGTTAAAAAATATCGCCCACACGTATTTCGCCTCCTAGTGCAACTTCAAGAGCAATAAAGTTGGCATTGCGATTGCCATTGCATTTGCGTCTATTATCTACCACTGGTCTCCAACAATTTTCCACCACCACTGATATACGATGACTTTTACACTATTTATTTATCGATCTGAATTTGTTAGACGGATGATGAAACGAGTCGTGGGTATTTCAATGGAATTTCTTTGTCATTACTTTTTATTGCAAATGGATAAACAATTCCGGTATAGTCAGGGTGATTGTCATCGAGTACTCGAGGCTGAGGGGCTGATAAATTTTCGATTAAAAAATTGTCTCGGTGCGAGTGAGTGAATGAATAATAAAAAAAGAGGAGAATGAAGCGATTTGTTATAGTCTAGCTGCAGCTTGGGAATTGACCTCGGGATCTGTGAAGGAATATTTTAAAAAATGGAGTCCTCTTCCTGATTCATACGATGGGAGATTGAAAGGAATTGATTGGAAGGGGAATCTTCTAGATTCTTTACAGACCAATGATCATTTTAAACACAAGTGTCATGGCGGTTACACGTGAGAGTTTCCATTGTTCCACATATCTGTGCAATTGTTGTAATTCTTCATTAATTAATTTTAACAAAATAATTCGTTTACACTCGATTCAAGATTTTTATTTGTTAAATTACTCGATCGAATCGTCACACTAAATTTTTAAAAATAATTATTCAATGAAGAGTTAAATAATAAAAAATAACTTGTTATAAATTGAAATATGAAGAGTAATGGAATAATAAAAAATCGGCATGAATAAACGAATTGTTCTATTATCACAGAAAAAGACAAACGATGTCAATTTTTTATAAACCGATAAAATCGAATATAAATGTTGAAAATACCAGTGCTTGATACACGAAAGTACCAGTTTAAATCGTGATAGTAATCGTCGCGAGTTTATCCACTGGTTCAAGTTGTTGATCAATGTAACGGATCGTATAATATGCGAGTGATCGTGTACCGGTGTACGAAAAACAGTTTGACATGTTACCAAGAGGCTAGAAATTATTTGTTTAAAAAAAATCGGTAATTTACATCGAGAGAGGGGATACACGTGGTGGATGGGGCGAGGAAAATAGTCGGTGGATAAATATTCAACCGGTACATCTTAATAGGTAGGCATAAAGAAATTGAACATAATGAAAATAAAAGATAAAATTATCACCATCACCGGTTAATCTTAATGAAAGGGGAAAAAGTTGTTGGAGAATTTTTTCAATTTGATTTTTAATAAATCGGAGGGTCGTGGGCCTTGAACCCCTTTGGGTCGATGAACTCCTGGAGATGCTTTGGGTTTGAGATATACCGCCATGTTGAATCGCTCTAGTTACCGGCTCTCTTGTCCAATCCAAATGGCCGTTACGTTCTTATCCACATTTTCTTGCGCTGATCGTGGCCGATTCAGCTTCGATCGGTTACATAGTACAACCGTTGGGGAAACTTAACGATCCTCAGACCATCTAAACTGTCCCATTTAACGCGCGTCAATTCGATGGGGGAAAACCAGACAAATGTCCTCTTTGTCAGGGATTTCCATTTTTTGTTAACGATCCCAGAATTGTGCAATTGCAAAAAATAACTTGATACTTTAATGTGAGAAACAAAGTTCGAGGTTTTTATATTTTATGCAGCTACAATTATCAAGTTAAATAAAATATTTAACAATTTATTGATTCGTTGAAAAAATTGTAACTAATTTGAAGTGTAATATTCCGAGAATATAAATAATATAAACATTGTTATCAATATTTTACAAAAATTTTTGATGATCAAATTTTTTGAATTCGATAATAATGGACTTTCTCATAATTTCATTAATAATTATATTCACAAATAATTATATTAACGGAATATTAAATTAAATTGATATAGATTGTTGCAAAAACGTAAAAAATTTGTTGCTGGAACGAATTAAATCGTGATTTCGAGACTGGGGTTTTAAAGGATCTCACGATATGTCACATCTCCCTCTCGTTTGGATTTACATCGATGTTGAGACCGGAATGGAAAAAAATCCCGGGGATATAAACGGCTTAGAGCGATATATTTCTGGCAGTCTCGTATATTTCTGGATGTTTGGACAAAGCTAACACCAACGAAACACCTGATATACCATAATCGCATCTAGCTGGTTTCACACTGTGCGAGGAGACACCGAAACGTTTAACATCTTCATGAGCCTCATCAGAAGACAGACCATCTAGCATCGTAAAACATACACGAGACTCGTACCTCGGAGTATATCATAAACTCTTGGAAACCTTTATCACCTCCCACCATAAATAACCGCGAAAATATCCCTATTTCCTATTTCGTCCACTACATTTTCAACTCGTTTACACTCTAAAAAATTTATTAACAATATTAACAATCAATGTTCACTTGAATTTTAATTCAAATCGATCCCCAAATTTCTCTTCATTTCAAAAATTCAAAAAATTCCAAAAATTCAAAAAAATCGGGGATTTAATTTCAAATAATCAAGTGCTCAATGTTTCACTCATAAATTTGTAACAAATATCTTGAATAATTAAAAATATCAGACATAAAATAATTCCCAATTTCTCTCAACGTGAAAAAAGAGATAAATACAGCGATTCCATCGCACAACTCTTCAATTCCCATCGTTGTCCGTTCCCCCTCAATTTAATCCCAATAAATCACATTGATTGCTCCATCGGATTAAAATCGAAATCACGAAACACATCTCTCAATATGTATCACTCTATTCCTCAGGGAATCAACTCTATCTCAACATTTCCCATAACCATCACCGAAAGCCGTCCAAACCCCTCGCCTTCCCCTTGCATTTCAGTTGAGAAAAGGCATAATCGTTTATTTCTCAGTGCTCGACCTTTTGCGATGCACTACGTCAAGATGTCAGAAATGCCCCGACCCCGCCTTGGCGTAGCGAAGATGCACTTGGGAACGTTGTAATGGGCTTACAAAGCGTAACAAACTGATGCGAGGTCAAGCACACGACGTGCAATAAACACACGCGCCAAGATAAACGGCCTCAAGCCCTCACTCCAATCATTTTTATTCTCATCCACATGAAAAAATAAATAAAATGAGATAAAAAATCAACAGGGGAAAGTGTTTTGGCTGCTCTGTGAACCGTGTAGTTGTACCCTGGGGGGGTGGCATCATACTCGTTCCAATCAAACAACTGGATAAACTAGAGGATGATTTTAATGATGACAGATATTGTTAACACATTTTATTGTACAGCTCTTAACAATACGTCAATTGCCAGTCTTATCCCCAAGAATTTTAATTCCCAGTTTGAACTTCAGTTTTAATTACAATTAAAAACACTCATCAATTTTCTGATTTAATAATTTAAAAATATTCAATATTTTTTATCCAGAATTCTCGGTTTTTTAATTTTTCCAGTGATTTTTTTAAATCGATTCATGAAAAATGGTGGATTAATTATAATAAATAATAAATTATATGGAATAGTATAATAAATTTATGTGTAATTTTATGAATTTAGGAAATAACGTTATTTAATGGGATTATATTTAAATGGATTATTATGGTTATATTTGCAGATGCCACAGACAGTTCCAACGGCCGCTGGCTTCTCGCCCTCATTCGACTACACGACCTTTCAATTTGATCTGTCCCTCTTACCCGACGACTACACCACGTCCATCACTCAGACAACCCTAAAACCAACTCAGATTAAACAAGAAGTACACTCACCGAGACCAGGATCACCAACGACTTATCCAAGTCCCCCATATCCCGGCCTGACTGGCCAATTGTCTCCAAATTATTCACGTGACGCATCACCTGGGTATCCAACCAGTCCATACTACGTACCACAGAGTCCACAGAGTGCACAATTGTATCCCACCAGTCCAGATCCAGTTAAACAGCCAGTGAAGAGAGAGAAGAGTCTTGATCTGCTAGCTATTCTCCATGAATCAAGGTAAAAAATCCTCCAAATCCTCCAAATCCTCAGTATCCCCCAAAAATTTTGCTTGAATCGAGATAAAGATTTGGTTTTTTTTTAAATAAAGTCCTATTTTCCTAGTGAGTTTTGTGATTTTGTAGTTAATTCTGCTTTAGAGAGATTTGGGGGAGAATAATTTATGAGAGATTTTGATGGGAAATCCTTGGAAATTTCGATTCCAGACTTTTAGCCGAAAGTCTTGGATACAAAGAGGACTCCACCGACTGCACAGTGCCCTGCACACCCCCTCGTACAGAAGAGGACATCTACAATACCCTGGACACAGATTTCTTTCCAAAACGAGAGGAATCCAATCCTCTACTCAAGGAGATCCTCTTCAAGGAGGAGCCCCGCTCAATCAGCTCCTCCCAATCGTCTTCACCAGCTCCAACAGACCTGGAACCATCACCACTCCGCACTCTCCTGTTCAAGGACAACCTGAAAGATTCGACACATCAAGAAAACTCGAAGAATCCTCCACTCATCCCCAAAATTGAGATTCAGGACGAGGAGACAATCGCTGGCCAGGGAATTGTCGATCCTCTCTGTCGAGAGGGGGAGATATTTAAGGATAATCAGAAGAACGATCATCAGCTCCTCAGGGAGGTCCTCAGGGACACCAGCTTCCAGAGGAAATATAATTTGAGACCTGTTGAACTCGGTGGTGTTGGCACTGGTTTCGTCGAGGATATGGACAGTAGTGAGTGCGTTGGAGATCTTGCACGTGAACAAATCGAACCCGTTCTCAGTCTAGCTATTCAACAACTCCAGAAAGACTTCGATAATACCTGCGTTGCACTTGGAATTCATCCCGGTAAGCTTCAAAATTAATATTAAATAACTCTCATCACCGACAATCAATACTCTGAATAGTCGAAATTTAAATCACGAGAAATTCCCGGGAAATTTCTCTCTTCACTATCGAATAATCCTATTTTTAATTTAATAATAATTTTGCCCGCCAGACTAAAAATGTCACTCCATGAAAATAAGTAATTAAATTGCCAATTTGTTAATTAAATTTGAATTACCAGAATTTTTAATGATCAAATCCATTAGGGGATAACAGATTTTTCAACGATCAATCGGTGATAAATAAAAATGATCATTTCTCCCCAATAAATAAATGATTACCCTATTTTTTATGAGCTCTCTCTCGATATAATCTATCTATTTTATCGATTCTCATTGGCCGACAGTGTGTCGCCTTGCCCGAGGCAATCTACCGTCAATCGCAACCGGTTCTCTCTCACACTATTGGCTCTATCGTCTCGATAATGACGTCACGTACGGAATAAATTACGAGAAAACGGCACAGCGCGTTGCCACGTCGATTACGAAATTTACTGATCGACGTTGTGACATTTGCCAAGGTCGTGGCCCTCCGAGAACATTTCCGGTACCCCGAGTGTTTCGATGATGAATCAAACCGATGACTTCGGTACAGGCTGACAGCAGCATTCCACTGGCGAATTAATCTGATAACGATTATTTATCTTGTGACATTTTCATTGAGCAATACGTGAAGTCTACATAATTTTTCTGTTGTATCTCAAATCAATAAACGGGGAGACCTAATTACCACCGATTTTCAAAGATTTAATTATTTTTTTGAAAAAAAATCGGTTGAACCGATCGTTATCATCGATTTCATGTTTAGTTCACTCGATTTTGGAAATCGGGGAAATCCCGGGGCCCGGGTTGAATACTTTTTGCGGATATTTTACAGGGGGTTGATTAATTAGTGGATGGAAATTAACGAAATCGATTGATTGTTGCAGAACCCCGTCGTTGGAGTGCAGCCGATGTTGCAGCCTGGGTTCAATGGGCTAGAAGACAACTCCAACTGCCGTCGGTGCCTCTGGACAGCTTTAATATCGATGGTGCAACCCTCGCCTCCCTCACGGAGGAGGAATTTTGTCAGAGAGCACCTCAGGTAATTATAAAATCGGCATCCTCACCTTCAATTCGATTAATTCAAACCAAAAAATCGTGTTGACTTATTTTAATTTGCTTTAAAATTCGCCAGAAGCGAATTGATTCAGTATTTCATTTCTTTAATCCTCGTAATGATTAATTAGTCAATAATTTCAGTAGTAATTAAAATCGCAGGCCAGTCAATTAATTCGTAAATTATTGCCGATTTAGGGAATTTATGGCGAGACGATTTTCCTATGAAAATCCACTTACCGCCGGGAAATTTTACCTGCAATCTCTATAATTACGCGAAAAACAATTTCCAGAGTTGAAACCCTGGCGCAATTAATACTTTCATTGAACTCTGGTCTGAGGCTAACGGTACGCTGTCTGCGTCATCACTTATTCAATTCCGTGGAATTACTGGATTTTAAAACCAAAAGTCACAAGATTCGAGAATCAGTGACCGCTCGATTGCGATATAGCGGTGAAAAAAAATTGTTTGGGCGGTGGGGGCATCAGGAAAGTCCGGTGAAAGTGAATTTCTCGGAAATCCATGTGCGCACTTGAACCGGTGGTTTTCTTTCCTGCATTAAATATATAGCGTGATACATTCAAAAGAGAGTGGGAGGTGAACATAATCGAGAATTTTTAAAATCGAGAGTGAAATATCGGAGGTATTTTGGAATTTTAAATTGAGACATTTTTACCGCCAGTTGAAATTTGTTATGGCCCAATGATGATCACGACAATAAAATTCTAGATAAATTCTTTCTGTCTGAAAAATATAGGTTTCAATAATGTCTTGCCTCCGTATTTGTTCTTAATGTTTATTGTTTTTATTTTTTCATTCATTGAAACGATCAAATATCAATTTATCGAAATATTGTCATGTGATTACTCACGTGGAAGAAATCATCGTCATTGACGCACATGATAAAAAAATAATCCAAATTTATGATTCCCAAAACGAAAAACCATTCATTCAAAGAAAACTGTTTGATATCAATAAATCAATAATTCATATTACAGAAGTAGAATAGAAAACCTGAAATAAACCGAATGGAATTACGAAAAACGCATAAATAATTACGTCTCGATGATTTTATTATTCTGAATTTCTCTTGAAATAGGAAAACTGCCAATAAAATAGAGAATTCAGAATTCATTAGTCTCGAATTATCCCAGTCTCCTAGATTTAGAAGCTGGAATTTATTTTCATCAGGTCTCGATATTATTTCCTCGTATCCCCTAACCTTCATCAAGTTCGAAAGTAAAATAAATCACAGATACAGTTCTACCTGACAGAAATCTAAAATAACCGGCATTCATCATTATTCCTCGTATTCCAATTAGAGTTCTTTATTCATTGCAAATATCCCCCAACAAAAAGTGCATAATCACTCGCAGCAATTTGTCATAAGATAAAAAAAAGATAAAAATTCTAATCTCCATTAAATTTATTATTCTTTGAAAATGGAGTTAATCTCCAAAATAAAGAATTGCCGATTGATTTCAAAGTTTCTCTTAGAAATAATCTAAAAAATATATCTTTAAAATAAAAAAGAGAAATCGACGAAACCGATTCCCGAAGTATTCAATAAAATTCCAATAAAAATCCCTCGAGTCGACAAATTAAACTCTATCAAAACCAAAACCCCGAATATTATTCCCGACTATTTATCCAGCTTTCGACTCCTGCATCTGCCAACGGCAATATTATCGCTGAATAGGATCTAAATCCAGGATTCTTTAAATGTCCGCAAACTCTATAAATACCCCGGGCATCTATTTCCAATCAGTCGGCCATTCATCATTCGATTTTGAAACAGCACTTCATACCCCACGTAACAAACACATCCCAGTTAATTTAAAATCCCACGGAGCAACAAAAAGATAAAAACGCAAAAAGAACCGAAGAAAAAAAAAAAAGAACAGTAAAGATCGTCAGGACAGCCGAAGAGATTGCGCATGCGCACTCGATCCAGTTGCGCGATCACGATCGATATATTTCCCCTCTGTCGCCCCTACCCCTCGGCATATTCACATTATTTTTTCCCTTATTCCCTCATTCCCAATGACTAAATGGCATTTCGTAACGCAGATGAACACGGCATTACAATTCCCCAGGATGCAGAAGTACTGAATCACGTGGTGCAATGGCGTCATGCAACATAAAATTTCAATATAACAGCATTTTCATCTCATGATCACCCATTTGTTAAGCGTGTATGTACAGGAATTTTCATGTGTTTACCCGATGGCGAGTCATCGTGCAATGATTTTTCACCACCACGAGGTGTTTTACCGATTGGTTATGGCCAACTGCCACAGAATACAACGAGCACTTTAGCCATTTGTATTGGTAAGACAAGTAGGTCATACCATCGTACTTGTTGCGTTGGCCGCTTTCTCTTTGGCGTACTTACCTTCATACTTACACCATGAGAATCATACCAAATTACTCATACCGTGAATTATATTTGTTTAGCCATTGAAAGGGGAAAGGAATATTATTAGCGAGATTCTTATCGGGTTTCGAGGGTCATGATAGGCGTTTGTAGTAGCCATTGTTTTATTTTTTATTTCAATTTTTATTCTGCCATTTGTGGATATTATTCTAGGCCTCAATGGAGCAATAATTATTCTGCTGATGTCATACGGACACGGGAAATTCCCCGGGATTAATTTATTAAAAAATTGTCTCACGGCATTCGCACTGGATACACCGGAAATTTTATTCGATCATGTTTGGTATTGATCCTGTGAATTTTTCCTCGTTTTTTGAATTTTTGGTGAATGATGCGAGGGAAATTTTCCTCGAATCGCGAATAAAAACGGAATTCAGAGGACTTTCTAAACATCTAGGTTTTATTCCCAAAACATCGGCATGTGTCTTGGAATTTTCTTTGGGATTTCTTTTCGCTTGATGAAGTATTAAGGCGGTTTTTCTTATTTGAATTTTAAGTAGCTTTCTATGAGTAGAAAGACAGGAATTCTACTTTATATTTTTAGCACTTCGGGTAATTGATTTTTCACTTTTATTTCAATTTTTATTGTTTCAGTGTGGGAGTATGTTGTATGCGCAATTGGAGATTTGGAAAGCTGCGGTTGAGGAGTCACCGAGGAATACGTTGGCCGCATCCTGGAGTCCACCTGGTGTTGTCCAGCCGACTAATAATGGAAATCTCAGTCCAGCTTCTTCGATGAGTGCTGGACCAGCTAGTGTCACAGCTTCATCTTGCAATTTGGATTATAGCGATGGTAATTTCCCCCTTTTAATTTCATTCAAAGAAATCAATTCAGGACTCGTTGCAAAGGACGATGACCTCCTATCACCTGACAATGCGAGAAATAATTAATATTTAATCAATGGATAATAATTTTGTGGGTGCAGATGAGGATGACGACTCGAGTCCAGTCCAAACTCCCACGAATGGTGGAAAAATGCGCAATGGAGGTTCCCATATTCATCTCTGGCAGTTCCTCAAGGAACTCTTGCAGAGCCCTGGACTCCATGGCTCGTGCATCCGCTGGCTGGACCGCACAAAGGGTGTATTCAAGATCGAGGACTCTGTCAGAGTCGCCAGACTCTGGGGCAAACGCAAAAATCGACCTGCCATGAACTACGATAAACTCAGCCGCAGCATCAGGCAGTACTACAAGAAGGGCATCATGAAGAAGACAGAACGCAGTCAGAGGTTAGTCTATCAGTTCTGTCATCCGTACAGTCTCTGAAACCATTCCGAATAAAATAAATCTCGATCTTAGTTCTCATGCAGAAATATTATGAATAAAAAATTCATAATAAACCGTAGAAAAAATCTAAAACGTAAAACCGAGTCGTTCATCATGTTTCATCATTTCGAAATTATTATCTTTTAGTCTAAAGTAATGTAATAGTAATCTCGATGGAATCAGTTAATCATTAAATATTTTTATTAATTATTGATAATGACTCGAGTAATTTTATCATTTTACTACGATTTATTTAAAATATAATTGCACACACAATGGAACTTTGATCGAGATAAGAGAAGACTCGGTGTTTCGGGTTCTTTCTGACGAAAGATCTCCGAAGTTATCGTGGGATTGTGTAAATTTTAGCGTGAATGACGAGTGAAATTCGAGACGATGAAGATTTGATTGGTTGTGATTGATGAGTGACTTGACAGAAAGAAAAAAAAAATCCACCGTGGTCATTATTGCCGACAGCTGATGTTAAGCCACGGTTGGTTAATCCGAGTACGCCTATTTTCGGCGGTTATTAAATTTAAGATTCTTTCAATAATCTTCATTACGCCTATTCTCGTTTTTATTTTTCCGAGTTGCTGCAGTGGAGGTACGTCCACTGCTGCCATTATTTTTTATTATTCATTGTCTTCTACGAATTTTCTCAATTATTCGTTAAGGAAACTATTGTTTTAGCCTCGTAGATATCTTTTCTCACGATTGCTTGCTGGCCCTCGTCGAGTTGCTCTGTCAGGTAAAAGAAAAAAAAACAATCATTTTCCATTATTTATTTTTACCCAGTCGTTGGTGCACTCTGCGCGCGTGGAACTTTTCGCTGCTGCGCGATTGCCGATGTCAGAATAATCAGAGAATCATTTGAAATATTTGAGTTTAAAAATTCATCAGATAAAATTCAATCAAAGAATTTTTCAATAATTTTCCCCTTCACTCCCACGACCCTCGACTTTCCACAATTTTTCCAATTATTATTTCCACATCTGACTATTTAAATAAATATAAATATTCAATCAACATTGATAATAATAATTCTATCGATTTTCTAAAGAATTATACGGAAATCCGATCGGCCGATAGATAATTGATAAAACCTGGTGGAATATTCTCGTTTATTAAATGAATAATTGATTCTTCTGATTAATTTTCTGGCACAACGATACAGAGCTCTTGAGCTCGACTTGGTCCGGTGATTTTGGTCCCATATATCTATGATATATTAATCTTTGTATGTTCCATGAACGATCTAGGTATTAAGAAATCCTCCAAGTTATATCTCCCCTCAACTAAAGCTACATCTAATTAATAAAATGACTCAAGTGGGTCAAAAAACAATTAGACGACTACTTCCCTCACAAATGAATTATTTATAAACAATAACATTTTGCAATGCTCGTACTTCTCGCTATATTGGGATCGTGGTTTGTTCATTAATTTAAGCTCGGAGATTTTTACATTAAAATTATTAAGATTAAATTTATTATCACTCGTAGATTGATATTTGTTTGTTAAGTTATTTATGTACTTCTGTTCTCTTGTAAGTTATGGTCTCCTTCGGAGATATTTAATGGGCGTTTTGAGTTTTATTATTATTATTCTGTATATAAAGCGGTAGATGTTGATGGAGGAGAGGTCTACACATATTTATACATGTTTTTTGATTCCAATGTTTATCAAGATTCTCGTGCATGGTGAGAAAGTAAACGTGTTATAGTTTTCAGACATATAGGTATTTTCAAGCTGAAATACGTGACTTGTTTTGTCGCTCGTGATTCACGATGCACTGAAATCGAAATGGAGAATTCAAATGGAAATGTGTAAATGTTTAATGCAGGTGATAGGTAAATCATAAATACCCCACATCAATGCATTATAAATATCCTTCTTGAAATTTTTATTAATTCAAATTATCCAATTATCAATTACACCAGCAATCGAACTGAATAATTAACAGAACCATTCTTTTTCACTGTGCACAACAATTTGAAAACAATAAATTTCATTATAATCGTAAGTAATTGGTTAAGCTCGAGTGTTCCAAAAATATTAAATTTCCCAAGTGCCTAAATAATGATTGAAAATATAAAGATGACAAAATTGTGAATATAGATAAATCCGTAGAGGTAGTCGATGTTTATTTTTTGAGAGTGCATTTGCAGTTGTTAAGTATAATTATTATTAATATTGGAGAAAGTGCAAGGGAGTGAATTGTTGAATGATGACACTATTTTAGTTTAAACCCTCGCTGGGGGTCTAGGACTCTCAGGAAAGGAGGAAGGATTCTCCAACACTCCTTAAACGTTCGTTGTCGGTACGAAAACGAGTTTACATAATGGGATCGTAAAGTGTGTGGACTGCGATACTTACTTGGTACATGGGACGGTGTAACCCATCGGTTAACCCATGTGTATCCTCTAGGGCTATGACCATGAACCGTACCAACAATGTTGATGATTCCAATACGTCAACGTCAGCAATTAAAATTTCATTTCTCTAAAAAATATGTAAAAGAAAAAAAATATACAAAACCCCTTTCATCGGTCGTTAAAGAAACTCACGCGCCTTCATTTAAAAAATTTATGTACCGTTAAAAGTGATACAATTTAAACATTGAATTCCAGGAAATTTTAGGAAATTTTAGGAAATTTCAGGAAATTTTAGGAAATTTCAGGAAATTTCAGGAAATTTTAGGAAATTTCAGGAAATTTTAGGAAATTTCAGGAAATTTCAGGAAATTTCATTCCACAAGTGTTTCTGACATTTACTCACTTAATTCAATGATTGTAATTCTTTGAGAATATTTATATCTGCAGAGCGAGTGTTAAAGGTCATTAGGAAAGTTTATTGATGACTTTTAGAAATATTTTATATTTCGCACAACAAAATTCAAGGCTATAAACCGTGGGAAATCTCGTGTACACAAGTGAAGTACCACATAAATTGATATCAACATTTCACGATTCTATTAATGCAACTCCAACCTTACGATCTTTACGACGCATAAAATTCGAACTTCTCCTTCATACAGATTTGCGTTAATGCACCCATTACCATGCCTCACTGACTTATCCAGAGGGGGAATGGTGAAACAAAGAGAATATTATGAATTTATGGAGAAAAGAGAGTAACATTACCAGAATAATGCGCACATTTCGGTGCAATATCAAGGCTACATATCATTATCACTGTTGCCCTCCATTTTATCATTAATCTTTACTTTCTACCAGTGAACAAGATGTCGAATTATATCCCAATGGAACAGAGTCATGACAAATATTGTAAATTTTATATTGAATTTAGGATGAACATCTAAAAATCAAGTGAATGCATTCGTTGTATCAATTTAATGTATAAAATTTCAGTAATATTCATTATTTATGTTATCGTACTTTGGAAAAATATTTTTTATAAATTGAAAAATATAAACAATGTATTAAACCATGTGCCTACATTTTGTGGTCCCTCTCCTGAGATTATTCATGAGTCAATCTTCATATTTTTTTTTTTTACTTTTGGAAAATTCGAATCGACAGAATCAATCAATCGATGAATTGTTAAATGAATAAAAAATTAATAATAAAAGAGTTGTTTGTGTCCGTTTAACCCCAGTGGTTGATGTCATTTTTTAAAATCAATGAATTAATATATTTATTATTTCGCTGGAGCTGATGAAAGCCCCCGAGTTGTCCAGTGCATAAGTACAATAGAAGAGTGTAATACCCGTTTTTCCTCATGAAGGCTTACGGTCTCTCAGCGGCATATAAGAGAGAACTTGGGAGAAAGATAAAGAGACTTGGACGTGCCATAAATTCAGCATAAAGCCGACACGATCGAGCACCGGGGGAAACTCACTGGGGGCCTCAGGCATTCCAATTTGAGGTGGGAACACGAGGAATACATTTTTTTATTATTCTATTTTCCCATTTTTTTTTTCTCTTCCTTCACCCTTTTTTTTACATGCAGGGATAACTGTGCGATATGAATCACGGGTGCTTGGGCCATTTTGTAAAAAGGTATACGTTGCATTATAGATATACCCTTATGGACATATCGGGATGAGTAAACCCCATTGGATCAGATGGAGACGCTGGAATATGAAAGGAGCCAACGGAGATGAGACTAAAAAAAAGGTGAAGTTGATACCAACTTTGCACTGGGGCGCGAGTTGTGGGCGTCTCCTGGATGATTTACAGGGTTTTAATCGTACAATTAATCTAACACCTTGTTGCAACAACACCTCCACCACAGGGTGAAGCCGGTGTTTTTGTGGTGGTGGATAGCTGGAGATCAGCTTGGGGCTAAAATTTTAATCAACTCGGAGAAGAACTCGTTACAGTGGAGTGGATTTTATTCCTAGAGTGGTGACATTTTTATTTTAATCATCAAATCTTTATTTTAATTATGTCTGGAATAATTCGAGGGTACACCAGGAGTCTGGATTATTAGTGGGGATTTTTAAGTTATGAGGAATTGTTTTTGATTAGTTCGTATTAAGAATTTCAATCATTAATCATTGATAGAGCTAATGGAGAGAAATCATGCGGTGGGATAAATGTTTTGATAAAATGAGGGGAATGCTGATTGTGGGGATGTGAAGAGAATAATAATAATGTGAATAACAAATTAATGGATTATCTATGAGGTTTGTGATGTCGTAAAGACCGAGATTCTGGGAGTGTTGATTTTTAATGGGTATCTCCATCGATCTCTATTCGCGTCTCCACCACGACTTTCCAATGGAGTTACCGATCAAAAAGATTATTTTATAAATAATTGCACTTGCGAATGTTTATTATATCCTAGATTTTCGGGAACGTCAAAGAAAATTGATGGAGAAATGATAAGAGGGAATTAAATCGACGAGATTGTTAAAACCTGTGGAATTTTTATTAATTGAGAAGTCAGAGTAATTTGTTGCTAAATAAAATTCAATTTAAAAGCGATAATTTCCATACGATTATATAAAATCTACTTATTAATTATTACTAGTGGTACTTGAGGGGAAAATATAAAGCGGTCATAATAATGACGATAAACAGAACGTGCTGATGATGTTGAAGGAGTTATGGTACAATATCCTGTCCAGGGGATGAGGTAGAGATAATTTTTCCACTGAAAGGATAACGAAGTGAAAATCGAAGTGAAAAGCCATGAATTAGGGAGATAAAAAAATAATAATTTCCAATCCACAGTGAAAATTATATTTCCCCATGAAAATATTTAAAATATTTTAAATAATTGACAACTGCCAAATTCAACCCTCGCAAATTCGTGATGACTAATTAATAATGAAAAATGATTATATTATTATAAAATGATAAATTTCCTGTGAACATTAATCTTCTCTCCGGTGAATTCTAACTGACTATATTTTTTTGCAATAACCAGCGGTTAACAAACCGATAAATAACGACTAAAAGTTATGATATGTCTCTAATAATAGACAAGGGTGGATTACAGTGTAGGTATTAGTCATGTATGTTATGGAATTTTCGGTTCGTTTAGTATCGCAATTCACGTGGCACGATATCGCAACGATTATTGCAGTGTTGCATGTTATGAGAAAAAACGACAGCAATGTCGAGAGGTCGAAGTCATTAATGATACGGATAAAGGGCGAGGCGATATAAAAGGCGCAAATACCGCTTATATATTTATATATAGATTTTTTTTTATTTATTTTTCGATCTACGAGAGGTACCGCGTTAAGGCGGCCCTGAAAGTCACCGATATAAATCCGAAGGTTAACGGGTTATACTGTTTCAATATAAGCGACACCACTGTTCATTTATTGTCGAGAAATCATGGTTTATGCAGTGATTTTATCAATTTGTGATTTTTCCTCAAAAGGTATGATGAGAGACTCCAGGAAAATGCTATTTGTCTCAACCATGAACGACTGACTACTTCCAATTCCAACTCCAACCGTTCGTTCGTTCGTTAATTAAAAATATATTTTATCATTAATTATATTAGTATTATCTCATCATTTTTTAATCTGACGCGTCAAGTCTGTCATTGAATGAAGAAAAAATATTATTTTCGCTCAAGAAATCCTGCGAAAATCAATTGCCGTATTTTAATCATTAGCATTTAGATTAATTAATTATTTTATATTTACGATTAAAAAATATATTAATCCTAATAATTAATCATTTTTTTAAACCGAAAGAGATTGCAGAATGAATTTATTTTCATGGAAATAAATGAGAGAATTTAATCGAATAATTAATGAGTCATTTATGTGATCTTTATGGAAATTAATTGGATAATCGGATTGGGATGGGAAAAAAATTTCGGAAAAATCGGCTAATACCATTTTTTTTAGTGAAAATTATTTTTATTGAGTCTATAATTTTTTAGCGAATGCACCCCCGCAACAAACGATCGCGCACAACCGCTGGAACCCAAGGACAACAACATTCTCCATGAAACTAATTGCCAGGTAAATGTATAGATATACTATGTACCGATATACGTAGGTGTATTTCGTCTGATCCAATATACACAACGTGTTGAATTTATCGATTTCGAATTTGTTGGAGAAACTGAACAGCCAGTGGTGACAAATAATTCCGATAAATTATTTCGATTTCAATGCATTTCAATTTGCATTATTTAACTCAACAGGTGATAACAATCTTTGGGTAATTCAATATATTGTAGGATCTAGATCGTTGAGTCTATGATGTTATAAGCTAATTGCTAACAGATTTAATTTTTCCAGACAGATAATCCTGTTCTTTCACACATTTAACGACTCCTGTAGCTTTGAGTAATGTTTTAATTATTTATAATTACATTCAGATGTTTCTTTCGAATTCTTTTGTCATCGGATCCCTAGAATTATAATTTTCCCTCTCTATTTCTCTTGGCGTCTTAAACACGAGGAAAATAATTCCTGGATCCACAAAGATGTAATAAAAATTGCCTATTTGTTAAATCAATCCTCCAATTATTTATCCGTGAATATAAAAAATGGTTTTATCACTGGGATATCTTTAATTTAGATAGATTGAAGGTAATGGCGGGTGTTATCCCATAATATGAAATTATAGTAATTTTTTATTTAGCGAATTGAATCACAGCACGCGCGATGGTGTATTAATAAAAATATAAGAGGAAACAATTCAAAAATAGCAATCTGATACAGAAAATGAGGATAACCTTGGGGCGTCGGTTTACCAGCGAATAAAAGGGTGGAGGTGTAAACTGGAGTTTTATGAAAAATTTGCACGATAGTTCGAAGACGTTTTCACCTGCGGTGCCGTTGTAAAACGACTGTAATCTAGGCTCGATCGTTCAGGTATTTTCCTCGTTCCAGGTGGTACATAAGAGGAAAAAGTAAAAATCGAGTGAATAAAATTTCATGAGAAAATGAAATAGAAATTACAGTGGTTTGGAACCATACGCCGTGGATAATGGGCAGTAATGATCCTCGGTACCATCATCCACTCATGGGGTCGATCAATTTTTCAGCAGTTCAAAAACCCCTTGAATCCCACCCCCCATTGATCCACTCGATGAAAAAAAAAATAATTGCCGAATAATCGGTATTACAAGGTATTCAATTATACATTTTTTATTCAATTTTAATTGTCATGCTTTAATATCTGAAAAAATTTTAATAATCTCGATAGTTGTACTGATGGCGTTGGACCTCCAACGGTTTATCGACACGCGAATACGAACATAAATCCAAATTAGCGCCAGCAATGCTGTCGATCGATTGGATCTTCCATTGGTTTATGGAGTCGTGGTACAAGAGATACTGCTTATTGTAGATGGAAGTCATACTGTGTCTTCTACACACCTACGACATCGATATTCTCATCGAGAGCTATTGACACCTTCCGCATTTCTGGATCTAAATTGATAGAGCAATAACGGGAATTGATTTAAATTTATTTACTGATTAATTAAATAAAGGGTCTTTAATTTCAGGAATTAATTAATTAATTGAAAAATCTTCAGGCAATCACTGGAATTTTGAGAGAAATTGCAATTAATGCAAGTACATTTTACATCAGTTTAGAATTGTCTGGAAAAAATTAATTAAATTTCTGGTAATTGTTAATAAAAAATCAATCATCAGTACAACTTTTTCTTTATTCACCTTACGTACTATTAATTCAAATATGGGCTACGTATTCGTCTGTAAAACTAAATGTACAAATATTCCTGCACGAGTTTGATTTGAAAAATTTTAAAAATAAAATTTACCTCGCGCATGCTTAGTGTCTCCTGCTTTATACAGACAGTTGATTGACATTACTCTAAATAATTATAATTACACATAATCGATTATACCACGTGGAATTCTCTCATAATTCAATGTAAGACCCCAATTGTCGAATATTCGAATTTATAAAAAATAAAATAAAATTCGGAGAATTTCTCGTACGTGTGAGATCAAGGGTCCGATTCTGTTCTAAAAATCGAGTAGAGAAATGATAGAAAAAATTTCGCTCGATAAAAATTTATTTCAGTCGAAAGATCCGAGTATTTTCTTCATCAATTTACTTCAAGAAATGAAATCGTTTGATTTCTCTTGAAGCCTAGAATATTCCTGGGATTCTATTATTATCATCGAATTTTCTGTCTGAGGAAAATCGTTCTATTAATTCTCCACTGCAATAAAAAAACAAAAAAAAAATAGAAAACCACGGGTAAGTGGGAAGACAAAAATGAACTTGAACTCAAGCCTGACAATGTCAATAATACACCCCTAAATGGCTCTTCTAAATTCATGACGAAACCTATTATGATCGATTTTGGTGGATTGCACACTAAGCTGCCCCTGCAATTCTCGTAGAAAAAAATTCAATTAAAAAAAATCATGTAATTGCATCAACGAGATGTATCATACAATAAATAACAGAATTTTTGTGCACTGCAATGTACAAAAGCGTATAATTTCTATATCTTATCACTTACAGAAAAAAATCTACTTATTTGATTCGTCATCCAATCAAACTCCTGAGAACCCGAAGCACAACGCCTCGGCCTTCCAAATTTCCATAATTAAAACACAAATCCCATTCAATCCATCACATACTCGAAGATATTGTAGCTGAATACTAACATTCTAGCGTATTTCACACAATAAAATACAACAGCGAAGTGATGTTGAACGGTGAATTTTCAGATCACGCGAATTGGTAGAAATTCTCTCCTTCGATGAAGCAACGAAACACGGAAATTAAATACAAAACATGAGAGCCTTTTCTCGCGAATGAAGAAGAATTACAAACGATTCCGATGTATCACATATTTCGACTATGGACGTTTTGACGTGACGTCACTATATCAACATTATCAATTCCCCATGACTTGTCAAATTTTAATTATGCTTAAACAAAGTTTCTCATATTCGTCATTCAATTTCCATATTTGCTTCAATTCATTCATAAAAAAAAACGTCGAAAGCACTTTGAAGAGAGAATTTCAAGAGCTGTAAAAATAATTATTGATCTGATTTCTATCTTTACAAAAAAAGATTTCCAGATTATTACACACCTCCAAATGCAGTGAATTTGAATAAATGTCAAGATATTGTTTGATTTTTTTTTTCATCCAAGACAAAATCCGTTGCCCTTCTCGATCAATTACAATACCCCCAGGTACACGTGCCACACTCTGTTCCTCCAACATTCCCTCACGTTCCCTTCTCCTTGATTTTTTTTTCCTCCACAAGCTTGACATCGGTCACATGAAGATTATGAATACTTCTAGCAGCAAACCTGATTACCCCCTGAGTGGAAACCTGAGTGGTGTGCCTGAGATCGAGTCTCTTCAATGCCTTGCACCTGGCGAGATGCTCTAAACTGGTCTCCGTGAGCATTCGACAATTGGATAAATTCAAACTGACAAGATTAGCGATTGCCAATGCAGGTGGAGTTGATATTTGTGCAACACCAGCATCAGTGACTCTTCCACACGAGCTGAGATCGAGAGTCTCGAGATGTGGAAGATGCTGAGCAATATACCTCAGGGCGACATCAGTGATGTCACATCCAGCGAGTGACAAGTTCTTGAGATGCTTTAACCTGGATGTTTTATCAATGAGTCCAGGTCTCGAGTCAGTGGGTGGACTGAGCACCTCCCTGAGACTGGAGTCATTGAGTCCAGACACATGAGAGAGATCCAGACTCACCAGAGGTGGACACGTACAGGTTCTCAGGGCACATACACCTGCCCAGGTGCATCCCTTCAATGAGAGAGATCTCAACTGAGGGAGTCTACCAAGCAGCCAAGCCAATTGTCTCTTAGCAACGTTCGACCAGTCCAAGCAGAGAGTCTCAGGCTGTCTCCTAGCAATTCCAGTCAAGTGAGAAGCTGTCAAGTGTGCATGGGACATATCCATTCGTCTCCAGAGTGTGGGATCAATGCTGTATCTGGCCCAGGTACGACAGACAACGGCACAACTGGCTAAATCTTTTGGGGATAAGTACCTGAAGACTGCCAGCACAGCAGTCTTGTCGTAGGCCAATGACTGTCCAGTTATTTGAAGTGGGGGAATTTGAACGGGTCTAACTACCACGACAGGACGTTTTAGGGATTTGTTACTTGATCCAGTCAATTGTGCTGCCAATTGGGTTCTCAGAGCTGATCTTTGGTCACCCTCAGCAGCCTCACGATCATTCCACGTCTGGAACATTAATCAATTGGTTATTCGGATGGCTGGGGTTAGATTGGCAAGAGAACTGGGAGAGGAGAATTTATGTTCTACCTCTGCTGGGTCTGGTCTTGCTCTTTTGCTGGGAGTGGTGGCACGTTCGGAGTCTGTTGTGGGAGCTGAGGATGCTGCTGAGGAGGCTGACACCTTTCGGACACGATTTTTCGGTGGACGAGGACGGTGGTCCACGTTTCGACCACTTTGACAGCACGAGGGGCACTCCCAGCTGTTTGGGATGTCCTCGTTGATTGTCAGACGCTGGGGGTCGATTCCCACGCAAGCTGGGTGAACTATGTCGAAGCAAATTGAGCATTCCATCAGGTTCGAGGGGGTTACTGGTGTTGGTTTACCTGGAATTAATTTTGTTTGATTATTTATCGAATTTTCATTGTTAGTTTGGAGCAATATGTGAATTTATTAAGAAATTCACCCATGAGTGGAGCTGGATGCTGCCCCCAACCATCCAATTGACACACTTTGCAGGCTGCAGTGACAGGTAACATCGGCCTGAGACACTGTCTCATTCCGCAAGTCTGTTTTGCTCTCCCCGTCCCTCCAAATTTCACCATGTCCTGACAATAAACACATTCCCCGCAATCTTGTCGTGTGCATGCTTCACACTTCTTGCATCGTGTTCTTCTTCTTCGTGGCACTGTAGGTTTAGTCTCTTGTTTTACTTCGGAGGAGTTCGGAGAAGGACGTTTGGTGTAAGTTTTTCTTCCAACTTTCATTCGCTCCCTCTCAACAATACTCAAAGGTGGAGGTGTGGGTAGAATTGGATTCCCCGTAACTGCAGCCTCAGGGCTATCATGTCTGTGCTGCTCCACAAGACATCTGACATCGTGAATCAGAGCAACAGGATCTCTTATTAATTCAGGCACATTCTTCTTGGTACTCGGTAACGAGTGGAGATACATGACAATGCTTTTGAGCCCATGCAGCTCAAAAGGCGTCAGGTGTTGATGCATCTGAACTGGTGGAGTGACATGCTGCCTCTGCGTCTCCGAGATGTCCAGATGACTCCTCCCCAGGAGCACATGAACGTACCTCTCGAGAACGTACCACAGCATCTCAGTGAAGAAGGGATATCTGAATTTCTGAGGCACTTTTGTCTGCTCCTCCACCTGCGCCACCTTCAGCTGCTTATCGATGCCAAAACTGTGGAGGAAATTTCCTCCGAAGACCAGAGAATCTTGAGGAGTGTACACAGCGTGAATCCAACCAGTTGGTATGAATAATGTCATTCCTGCAGTTAGACTTATCCTCCCACAACGATCCACCATATCTCCGAAGAAAACATCCGATTGTTTTCCACTTAAAACCCACTCCTGGTAGAGTGCAAGATTTTTCTCGGTTGGTGGAATCAACCAGAATATTTTTCCACCTCTCAGGATATGGTACCAGACACTCGTGCCTCCAAAGTCCACGTGGAAGTCTGTGTAACACCCTTTTACTGACATAAGACAGTACTTTTGAACCTTTGGGTACATCATATCTTCGAGGAGATTTGTTGCTTCCACCTGGGACTCCTTCAAGTGTCTTGGCCATACTGTGTCCACCCAGTCTACCTGACGAACGAGAGTGGGAGATTGAACGTAATTTTCTAATTTTGTGTGTGAGAACTCGAGAGAGATAACATTAAGGAGTCGAGCCTTGTTGGGGTCTTCATAGTATCTTTGCCATTCCTTCATCGTCATGTCTTCGTTTTTTTGCGTGGTTACGTCCATTACATCCAGAAGTCTCTTTGATCCTGGAAATTATTTTTAAAAATTCATGGAGTTTAATAACCTGAGATCTACTGAGGTTTCAATAAAAAAAATTGCTAGATTAATCACGTACCAACACACGTTCTGACATCATTAATTGAAAAATTGGAGCTTGGAACCCTGAGTCCAAGACCAGATTTATCCCTGAATAGCAAAGGAATACTGAGTCCATATCTCTGTAGAAAACTCAGATTGAGTTCAGGCCCATTCATCTCCCTGAAAAGTCCTGAGAAGTTACTGAGGTTATACCTCTCACACTCGATCTTTTCATCGAGTTGAAATGTCCTTTTGCCCTCAATCTCCTCATCCCCCAGGGTCCAGTCGTCTGTGTACAGCTTTCTCGTTCTCTCTCTCTGTATACAACACAAACAGATGGAAGCAGCATTTAAAATTATGCTTACGATAATTTTTCCAGAGCTCAATACTAAGACACTCCATTATTGGTTAATTCAGTAATTTTCAGCCATTTGTTTACCAATTGACGCCTCCTGGGCAGCGAGGTGGTGTCATCGGCCATTGCGTACACGCTGTCAGAAACGTATCACCTCAAGTTCATTTAATACTCGATAATTTGATGATTTTATTTGTCGGTTTTGTCGAGTGAGGTTGAATGTTGGAGGGAAACACTTATTAATCACATGACAAGTAACAATTACGAGGTTTTTTTGTTAAAAATCAAGAGTTGATTACACTACTGCTGGAGCACTGCGAAACGTGGTCGCCATATTGGCTTCAGGAAGGGGATCTTCAGAGGCAAAAGCTCCCTAGGTAAAAAAAATCCCCAAAGTGTAGGGATATTGGTTTTTCTCATTTCATTTAATTTGAATTAGGATAATCGAGGACTGAACGAGAATCGATTAATTAAAGTCAACAACAAATGAAAAACCCGTTGTTCTTTCAATATAAGGGAATTATTTTAAATGAAATTCATCTCTTCAATTATTTTTTTCAATGATTTTTTTTATGAGGGTTCGTGATATGGAGGAAATTCCAAGGAGTTCCCCGATGAAAGTGGGGGAGGAAGGATTTTAATGCTCGTCGTTTGATCGATAGACAGTAATCCTGGAGGGATTTCTGAGGGAATCATGGCTGCGAAGATTAATAAAGGACCCAGGAGTCTGGTACAAAGAGCAGTTATTACGAGAGATCCAGACAAAGCGATCTCTGAATATTTCCAATCGAAATTGGAAGCTCGTCAAGTTACGTGAGTTATTATTCCAGGATCTCCGTCATTGCAATAATTGTTTTTTAATTAATAAACAGATAATTTCTGGAGGATCTTTCATTTGCAATTTTTTATTGGAGAATATAATCTTGATTTTTTGGTGGGGGATTATTAAAGGAAATATCCGGAATGGGACGTAGCGAGACATGGACCAGAGGCAGAATTAATGAAAGCACGAAGAGATTTGAGTCAGGCTGAACAAGAGCTCGAGATAAAACGTGTTGAACATGAAAACAAACGTCATGATATGGATCAACAGTGGGCAGAGATGAGGAGGAAGCAAAATCTGTTTCGAGAATCGTTTGTGAAATTTGATCAGTTCGTTCAAGAGAATAAAGAGAAACGTGAGAGAGCCGAGAGGAAAATTAAGGAAGAGAAAGAGCGACAGGAAAACTGCGGAGAAGAAGTAATTATTTATTTTCCTCCCGATCAAATTTATCGAGATCATTTTGACAAGAATTTTGCGGTAGAATTTTTATAATTTCAATCATTATTATATCAAATTTTACTTTACACCTTTACAGATAAAAATTCTCAAGGATAAGATAGAGCACATGACAGCGGTTCGTGATAAAATGCAAAAATACGTAAAAGATTACAAAAATGCTCAGAGTTATTTAGAAAAAGTTATAAGTGAAACAGGCGAGTTTCAGTCCATAAGTGACATTTTTAATCGATTCGAAAGTCTTGTCGAGGCAAGAAAAACATTAACGATGAACCAAGACGAGAATCTGAATGCTTTAGGGAACACTAGCACCGAAATGGTAATGAAATCAAATTCAAACAATTCTTCTCATAGTTGTAATATGAAATTTCTTTTCCAGCAAAAATTGACTGAAGAGAAGGGACAGAAATTGATGAGCTTAAACAGTCAATTGGCGAGTCTTGAAAGTCGATATGATCGAGCTAAGGCTGCGTCGTTGAAATGGGAAGGAATTGTCGCGAAAATCAAATCCACGGCTGGGGATAAGAATCTGGAATTAACGCAGATCAGGTCCTGCTGCTGGAATATTTATCAACAGATTTGTAAGAGAAAGGGAATTTCAGTGGAAGTCGACAAAGGGGATATTGAGAATCAATTGGTCCACATAAAGAGCACAATCCTGGAACTGAAGAGAATTGTCAAAGCTGCGAAGAAAAAGGTTGCAAAAGACGCGAAAGGAAAAAAAAAATGAATAATGAAAAATAATAAAAAATTTTTGTGACTAATCTATTCGGAAATATTATATGGTATACAAAAGATAGATGAGGGGGAGCTGCTTTGAATAGATAATCTCCCTGGAGAAATTGTTCGGGAAAAACTACAACTCAATAATTAATTAGGGCAATTTGCTTGAATTACTGACATTTGGTTTACCAACAAAATTCCCTCGATTACGTTATTCCCAGGAAACGTGGGAGCGTCTGAGGAACGTTTCGCGTGAGACAACACAGGCACGTCCACTCGCTGTATATAAATGAAGATGCGTTTTAAATTCATTGTTATTCATCCACAAAATTTATTGATATCTCCTCTGAATAATTCTCCTAGCTGCTGGCAAGTGACAACCAGAGACATTGTGCAAAATATCGGTGTGATCCTCCTTGAGAACATTTTTTAGCTTCTCCCTGATTTCGTGACGAGTCACCGGCACTTCGAGACCTTCTGTGACGATTTGGAATTCTTCTTTCTCAACACATCTATTTGTATCAAGTCCCCAATAATTAACAATAATTAACAACCAAAGGATAAATATAAATAAACAGTAAAAAATGATTGAGAATGAGAATGAAATCAATGAGAAGAAAAATTCGAAGAAATGATGAATGAACTAAAAAATGAAAAATAATTCATGGAAAAGTGACAGAGGGATGAATTCAGTGGTGAATGCTGAACTGATGGATTATTAAATGTTCGTAATTGTTCACCACTGAATCAAAGGACTTACAGAGGACAGGGCTGGGTAGGAACGAGTTGACTCAACGAAGGAGCTTTAAACTTCGGTCTCTTCTCTTCATCCAATCTCAAGTCCATCTTCCCAGAATTAACGTCAGCCCAATGAACCCTGTGGAACATCTCCCCAATCCTCTTCTCAATAATCCCGAGATAAAGCATCACATTATTCATAGTGACATGAGTGTTATCCCCCAGAAGATCCAAAATAGACGAATTATCGCACTTGACGTTGTAAAAGAGAGTTTCAATTCCGTCCAGCAATTTATCGCAGGTCTCGTTGCACTGGGAACGAGTGAAGGATTAATACGAGGTAAATTCTGTTCTTGGGGAAAAAAAATTTGAATTACTTCAGTGAGATTGGCCTCAGCCTCGTCTGCCTGGGCTGTCTGCTCCTCCAGCTGTTTTGAGATTCTCTCGAGGGTCTCAGACTGTTGACATCCCCGGTGTACATTTAGGGCGTGTGCCTCGTCAATTTCATCTCTCAATTGAGTCACACGCGTTTGTAAACCCTCGAGCTCATCATTCAGTTCATTCACGTAATTAAATAGCGCAAAATTCTCTTCCTCTTGTTTCGTAAAGTGCGCTGTTAACTTGTCAATGTCATCTTCCCCTAAAATCAAATTAATATAATTTGTTTAGTGTTTGAATGGAATAAATAAGTTCTGGAGACAATTATTTTCAGTGGATTTTCGTGGAAATTCCCTGATTTCTAATCGTTTTCGATGAACGGTCTTCACCTGTGAATTCTTTAACGAGATTCAATATCTCAGTGTAAGAGGCAATTTTATTCTCCATTTCTTCTCGTTTAGCTTCACGTTCGGCATCCTTCTTCGCCTGTAAATCGGCCATTTCTCGGTGTTGCCCCTTGATGCCCAGGAATTCCTGGAGTTTCAATTCATTATCGAGAGTCCGTTGTAATTCACAGAGTTCTGAAGTATGTGCCTTCAAATCTCTCGCTCCCCTGTTCACAGCCGAAAGAATAAAATCGACAAATCAAAACACTCAATAAAAATAAAAATATAATTCACAACCACAATAAAAAATTTCAATTTCCAAAACCATTTCAATCGAATTGTTTCGCAAAAAATTATTGACTCATAAATTAATCGATGAATTAATACAATTTTTGAGATTTATTTCTGATTTTATTTGTTGGTAAGTGAAGGTTCAGGTAAAGAAGAAATGGTGAATAAATTTGTTGACTTTATGAGGATGCAAATTGCAATGAGAGCAATGTTGCTGCAAGAGTGCAAGAGCAATCCCCGAGCAAAGTGGATAATTACCTCTCCCTGAGTGCATGGATCTTGTTGAGCTCCTCGTCACGTTGATTGAAGGTAATGGTAGCTTGCTCGATGAGATCATTGATGACGGACTTTCCAGTATTGAGTTGGCCAATCATTTTAGCCCAGAGGATGTTGAACTGAGCTCGCTCCTTCAGCAAACTGTCTATCTTAGCACGCAACTGAGAATTTTCAGCCACGACAACGTTAAAACGTTTAGTTGCTACTTCCAACCTGTTCTCTAAGGTCGTAATCATGCGATTATGCTTCTCCGATATTTCTTTTGATTGAGCGTCCGATCGAATTTTCATTTTCAATTGATGAACCTCTTTCGATACCTTGATAATTTGCTCCTGAAGTTCATCAATCTGTTGTCTCTCATTCTTGATCATCTCGATGTATTTTGCTCTCTTCGCTAGAAGACACTTCAATCTCTCATCCATCTCGTTATCCTTCTTGGAGTTGGCCTCGGATTTTGCCATTTTAATCCCCAGAACTAGCTCCGCTTTTTCATACTCGAGTCTCTCAATCATATTCTGCTGATTTCTCAATTGCAATCTAGCTTTTTCGGAGTAAGTTATCCGATCATTCTCCATGATTCGGTACTGACGTTTTAATCGAGACAATTCAGCCTCCGCCATCGTCTCCATCTCCACTTCGTCCTGGACCGGTTGCTGTTTGTAAGCCATTGTTACACCTCGAATTATTGTAATTGTTGGAGTTCAATTGGTCGATGATTTTTCTTTTTAAAGGGAGTGTCGCGGGTTCCGGGAATATACGCGATAAATTGATACTTCCTCTTCAGAAAAAGGCACTATGCGCGGAAAAACCGGTGCCAGATGCCGAGATCCAGACATCTGCCACCAGGCACACGACTAAAACCACTGACAGCTGTACTTTTTGTTATAATTTCGAAATATTTCTTCCGGGTTGATTCTACTTCAGTTTTTCCACTGGAAGGAATCGAAAAAGGGATCACCGAACGGTTAAGAGTTTGCGGTTTCCATAGTTACTTGACACGCGATATTGTTAGGTAATTCGGTAGATGGCAGTTGAAATTAATGCAATCTGTAATTAGAAGGATGACAAGACTCATTAATTACAACGATTAAAATGACGCAAGAAATTTTTCAATATCTCCATATTCCGATTTATCAAATCGTCGGTATTCGAGATTTATCGCAACTGAGAAATTCACCTCACTTCAATCAATGTTACTGTATTCGTATTATATATCGATAATAAAAAAATATTCGATTCAAATCGATTCAAATCGAAATTTTATTTTTATAAAAATTACAATATATTATTTTATTTTATTTCGTTATGTATTTTCCATTCAAATTTCCATGTCATGCGCAATGAATTAAAAAAAATTGAATAAATGGGGAAAAAAATACACTGGTCTACCCCCACCGAAGGTATGTGAACCTTCAAATACAAATCCCCTCTCCTTCCAACCGGTATGCGGTAATGGTGGGGATAAATTGAAGTGGGGGAGTCCATGTAACGACAGGTAAAGTCTTCAGTGCACGAGCCCGAGCTCCGGCGTACGTACGTCGATATTTAGCACACCGAGTCCGGGGACTCAGTGAAATTCAAACAACTAAAAATCGCGATTTAACCTCGACGAAATCACCGATCCAATAACCATAACCGAAAATCAAATTTCAAAATAAAAACAAGATTGAGTTCAACTCTCGTGTCCTGACTTCAACCGATTCCAGCGACTCCATTCACCGATTCCGTAATATTTATTTTCCTGTCTCGTGACTCACCAGTGCTAAGGACGCTCACCAGATCTTTTGTCTCCTGGGACCGAGTATTCGAGGGTTCCACAGGTGAAAATGAAGATCCAAACCACTAGAGTCCCCATGACCTCCAAAACCCTGAGAACTCGAAAAAATCATCAACTCCTGTTGGAGTGACTAAAAACCAGAGATTTGTGGTTGGAAATCGCGTGAGTGTGTGAATCGTCTTCTGGGAAATCCAGAGACTATCGAAAAACGGTACCAGACCCATCCTTGAGTAAATCCTCTCCATTTTGAGAGCCCAAAAATATCAATCCCCCCGACTATCGATCGACTCTTCGTGACGTACAGCAATCGATCACGAGTTGAACTCGCGTGTTGGCATAAAAACACCGAAAAGGAAAAAAAAAAAAGAATCGTTGAATATTTTTGAGCCAACGAAGCCGAGAGTTGAACGTTACGCGTGTGATTATTGAAGCCAACTTATCTCAACTAAACCGTAAATTACACAAATGCACTATTTAGACCGTGTTTCATGGAGCAAGAACAGAACAAGAGTTAAATTAAAACTCTAGATCACCTTCTGATCCAGTTATAAGTATTTTTTTTTTTTTCATTTCAATAATATTTTTTTCTTTTACCCCAATTTTGACATTCAGAGCACGTGTCTGTGCTTGAGGAATCCCCCGGTGGTCGCAATGTCAGTGTCTCCTCGTGAAGATGACTGAAACGTCATTATGGATGCAATTAGTGTTAAACCTGTTTTCTAGATGTTAAACCCGTTTTATTACCATTTTTCACTTTATCCCGAGGGGTTATTCGTCTTGGAGAACAATTTATCTGGATTTCATTGAGGAAAATAAGTGTATCAGTGTGTCAAGTGACATTAGGAACGGTTTATTTGAGTATGAAAAAGTGAAATTAACCGGCAAAAAGTGAAGCACAAGTGATGAAAGGTGTTGGATTGTTGTGGTAATGGGTTATCAGGCTGTTGTCCTGGTGTTTTTGGTGGGGATGTGACGGTTTAACGTCATTGAATGCACCTGACGTACGATCGATAACAATAGTGTGGGCTGGTGCATCTGTTTGACGATAAAAAATTATTGTTTTGTGAAAAAGTGGGGACTTGTTAGGGGAGTCGAGCGAATATGTTGCCCAGGAAAGAGGGACAGTTGGAGCCTTATGCTCTTGAGGATATGATCTCTGATCTGCAGACCAGGAGAAATGCTCTGGATAGTGATGATGATGTTGGGGATCCTCATGAATTGCTTAAGCAGAGTGAGAAGGATCTTGTACTTGCTGCTGAATTGGGGAAGGCATTGCTGGAGAGAAATCAGGAACTCACCAGACAGTCTGAGGCACTTGCTGAAGAGTACAGCAATAAACTTGAGGTGAGTCACTAATTATTCACACGTGGAGAGAGAAAAATTGGAAAAAATTCGGGGACAATTCAGTTGTTATTCTGGCAAGTCTCTTTTCAGTTGAATTACGTGTCGCGCAATTATTCAAGTCATCAATTTTTAATTTACTTTGATGACAATTTTATTAGTCAGGTTTTATTAGTCCCTTTTGGAAGATAACGTATCAGATATATTCGGATTAATTCGGGATTTTTGCTGATTGCAAAAGCGAGTTGTGAGATTGTCGCAGGTTTTCAAATCTTTTTTTCTATCTTATCTCGAAGTCTATTCTTGAGATTCTCTGAGTTTGTGATTGTTGATTAAATTGTTGGGAGGGAAAATAATTGCGGGTCTGTGTCCTCTTCAGGTTTTTGTTCTTATATTATTATGAAATAGTTGGATTGAATGTGGATTACAAGGGATTGATTGATTTTTATATATAAAGGACAGACACGTTTTATCAGATCAGTTGTAACCCACATTCGCCCTGAGCAAATTATTTCTGTTATCGAACTCTGATTTAGATGCTCGAAAGAAATGCCCTCCAGTGACATTTTTAGTTTTTCTACTCGTCGCAATCATTCATCAAATATTTTTTATTTGAGAAGACATGATGAGGTGTCATGTCGTTTAGGAGTAAGTGAGAGCCTTCACTTTCTCTGATCTATTGGTTTATGGTTATTATTCCTTGGGAGATGGATAATTGATGGCTCAGTACCGATGCCTGGTTGATCACTGGCAATTGCTCCTTTAAGAGATATATTATGTGTATGTAAAGACTGTAAATGAGATTTTAAATCAATCATTAATTGATTGAAGAATTCTTTTTCAAATAAATCGGACACTGAATTTTCTATAATTTTTTTGGTTTTTGGAGTTTTTTGGGTTTGGAATTAAAAATTATAATTCCGTGGAATATCTCCAGATCTGAATTTGAAGATTTTTTTCTTCAAATTTCAGAGTAATTTCGTAAAAGTGTCCTATAAGAGAGGAAATATGAAACATTGAACTTTCGCGATTTAATATTAATGTGACCGAGATCCGAGGTTGGTGTGGAAAAAGTGTTTACGATTTCATTTGCATGTTTTTTTTATTAGACGGTTGTATCGCCGTTCCCTTTCTCTCGGGTGTCTCGTGTCATAAGATTTTTTATTCTAGCAGGGGAATTTACGACCCCCAACATAGACCTCGATGCGAAAACATTTCTTGGAGATTTGCCAGAATATTCCTGGGGGCCGTGATAAAATCATCGAGTTAAAGACATTGTTCTCTTCTCCATCTCTTTAATTCTTTAAATTACACAATCTTCAGGTCGACGTCCATTTAATATTTGGAGGATTAAATCGGTAATTCGAAGGAAAATGGAATAATAATGAATATATAATCGAATTTGATAACGCAATTTTTTTGAATTGATAGAATTTTCAAATTCATACATTCCATTCAACTTTTTTCTACAGATTCTAGAATTACTTAACATTTGTTTTCTCGTATTGCCTCACTCCGACATTTTCCATAATTACCGGGTAAATAAAGAGTGACCGATATTTCTCTAGGAAATTACAAAAGTCGATGGAATTTCTCTGAATTTTACAGTAAAAAATAAGAAATTTTTGCAATGACGGAATGAGAATTTCGGTGGGACATGATGAGGCAATTTTTTCAGTAAAAATGAAAGTGCGAATTTGTGCTAGTACGACCCTGAATGACGCAAATGAGCGCGTGGGGTACGTTGACATTGAGTTGTTGAGTCAAGACATCCCAACGCACCTGATACGAGTGCGATAACAACGATTGACTGATAACAAACACCGGTCCGTAAAATGGAAATTTAAGATACGATAAAATCGGAAATTTTCGGTGGATAGGATTCACATGCAGGAGAAAATAACGCGCGAATTATGAAAAAAGGGGAATTTCACTCTTTGATAATGCAGAGAAAACGCGATTTTCTTGGATTTAAAATAAAATTCAGATAAAAAATTTTAATATGTTTATTTCTGGGATTGTATGTACAATAAATAATGGGATTCGTCGATGTTCGGAGAGCCACGAAAGCGTGGAAACAAGGCTTGGGCAACATTAAGTTTAAAAAACACTGGAAGAATCTAGCATGTAACAATGACCGGTACCACGGTTCGACTGCCTTACCGTGCTTTTATGCCTTTTTGACCCCAATAATATTATTGACGATGATTGACATATTTATTATGATTTTTGGGTCAACCGTGTGTGTTTATTTCGACGGGACGACAGACAGAGATAAAAATACATTGACAACTGCTTTTTTCTTTCAAAATCATTCCCAGTATTCAAACGGTCAGAGAATTTTTATTTTTTAAACAATTATTCATGTTCTCAATAATTAATTCCCGTTTTTCATATTCAATTAATTCAAGTAATTGAATTCATTCATTGATTTATTATTAGATATGAAGAAATTGTTTTCTTTTTATGATCTTCAAGGAATGAGCTTATGATTTTTCAATTGGTTTTCATAATTAAATAATGAAATATCCACTGGATTATTTTCAGTGCCCACAATTGGTCAGTTTTTTTTTTATAAATTGGTGAGGTATTGTGGGCGAAGCCTTAGGGAAAAATCACCGACGTACAAATCCACGAATCCCTTTAAAGCTAATACACTTGTTCCATCGACATTCCTTCATTCACTTCCTGTATTTCTCCGGTTGAAAGCCCGACAATATTTCAATTTGCAAAACTTATATAAATTCTCAAGCTCCGTGGAGCCAAAAAATTATAAGCCTAAGGTATAAATTACTGAATGATAGTGGCACGTGCCCATAACGAAGAAGTACTGAAATAATAACCCAACAATTGTGGGAGAAGTAGTTGACATTTCCGGATGTTTAATTACAAAGAAATGGCATTAACATCCTGATGTGTCTTCAAGACACGCAGGAAGTCGGATGAATTGACACCTCTTGCCTCACAATTGAATACAGAAATGGAAAATCTTGGATTTATTCAAATTGTTTGGGCCCTTTATTTTTGCCACGTGAGGGGAATCCCGGACTGAAAGACGTGCACGCAAAATACATCCGGTAACGACTGCATGCGAGACGATAAATAAAGAAGAATCCTCAAAGGATGAAATGTAAATGTCCACTTTTGGTATTTTAAGATGAAGAAATTGCAGTCCATTCATTTCCTTTGTTCCCTGAATAATGAAAACTTCACTTTTTTCTTTTCATCAAGAGGAAACGAATAAAAAAGGGTTGAGCAATAAAAATTCATAAATTTTTAACTCTAGATGCAAAAGGTTGAATAAATTATTTATATATCCTGAATAAAAAATAATAAATGGTGGGAATAGGGACGAGTGATTTAGTTGAATGAGTCAAGGACTGAATGATTCCCAAAAATGATAACGATCACTTTTGATAATGATGTTAATAATTACGAAGAATAGAGTTCTAACGAGACGTGGCATATTGAGACGTCAGAAATAATGACTTGGGAAAAAAACATGCGCATGAATAAATAATAAGACAAATAAATCAATTAAATAATCACATAACTCGTCATTTGGGATAACTAATACGAAATATACGACAATTGTATTGCAATTTGTAATGAATTTGTAATGACCCAATTGACGAGCGATGCGAGACACAAATATGTACGTGAACTCGAAAACTACTTGCGATACTGGAGAATTACTCGTTGTAAAAATATATATATATTTATTTTAATTTTCTCCAGATAATTTATTTCAGGGAAATAAGGAATAGGGAATGGATTTTCGCGTTGAATATTTGTGGCCTGTTATTTTCACGGGATAAATACATATTTACAGGCGGTGGTTAGGGCATTTATGCTGTCCTGTATGCGGAAAATAGTCATACACTTGTGCTTTTTTTTTACTCCTCTGGATTCACCCAGATACGCAAAACTATGCAATTCACCTGCATTCATAAAACCGCGTGAACTCTTTTCAGTGCCTCATGCATTTAATTGGCGGTGTAAAACTAGTCTAACCCCGTTGTTCTTCATTACGATAATAATTAGTCCCCGCCAATTGTTCTGTTTACTATTTTTTTATACTTTTTAGATATAATTGGCTCTTCATGACCCAGTGGTAATGATAATTTTTAGGTTTTTGTTTAATAATCAGAGTGGGAAGATGAGTGTTCATTCATCAATTTATTTATTATTATTTATCACCTCAACCCTTCATTATTTTTTGCTCACAGAATTTTTTTATGATTCAGAAATTCGAAAAATAGGATTTTAATATTGGCGGAGGGAATTATTAAATTATTCAACTCTTGAGTATTTTTTTTCACTGTTTAAAATATTTGGAATTGTCGCAGCGCAAAAATGAAATAAATTTATTTTATTCAATATGTTTAATATATATTTTAGATTTTCATACTTTTTCTACGTGCTTGTTTTAATTGCGTGTACTCTCTTGTAATTTGTAAAATTCATCGTGAATTCCTAAAATATTTTAATTGCTGTTTTATTGAGGGTAATTTGCATAATGGATGGATGAATTTTGCGTTTTTATGAGTTTTGAAAGTGCAAACGCCTTCACTTTCCTCAGAATATTCGAGAGAATGGTATTCATTTTTTATTTACACTGGCCATGAAGATACACGTTCAGATAATACAATCGCCACAATGCCTTGAAAAGGTGCATTACAATGACAATTGAAAAACCCCAGGGGCAAGTGTTTGCTGAGCTCGAAATTTTCAACCACAAAATATTCTACCTGCTGAGTTTTTCAAGAAAACTCACTATTTTGAGAAAGCACTCGAGGAAATAATACCTCGTACAATATTCTCCTTGAGTTCTAGTACTTTTTAAAGTCCATGGAATAATTTAAATAATTATCTCGAGAATTAGAACAAGTCGGGCAGTCGTTGACGGAGTTCAATTGAACCAGAACAATTGTAAAATATCAACACTAATTATTTCCGTAATTTCTACTGGATTTTCAGGAAGTGAATAATTTTTTATGCTCTAATGAAGTGATCAATAAACAACCGACTTATAATTCAACTGTGAAATTGCAAATCGGTGACCAGAGGTGCCGACTTCAGGATTAATATTCATATTGTTGAGGAAATTGCAATAATAAAAGTCTTGCAAAAAATTATTATCGGGTTATCGATCGGCAGTTGACGATTATTTATTTATCTCAGCAAAAATTCGCGTCCGGTGGTGCTAATTGTTTTTGTAAAATATCAAATGAAATTCGATTATCATTACGTAATCTAGTAATTGATCCAAGGGAGGACTGAGGTGGTAATAAATTGGTGGAGTAATTTCCCTGGGAGTTTTCGTGTGAAAAATTTCATTGTAATCTACGAAACATTACAATGTCAGAAATTTTCTTGGGAGTAATAATCTTGGGATGAACTGTCGGCCTGAGGTCGGGTTATCGTCGATCGATTCTCTTGGACGAGGGGCCAGGCAAAAAGGGGACCGGAAGTAGAAATGAGACCGTTAGGATGGGGTGCATTGTGGAATACCACCTGGAGGTCCTTAGGGTAATTCGGTACTCTCCATGTGCATTAAATATTTTTTATGTTCAGTCCTCCAATTATCCGGGATTGTTCATCATCACTTGAATTATGAGAGTCTTTGCAGTTTTACGATGTGAAAATCCACTTAATATTTTGAATAATTACTTGAATAATTAGAAACACCTGTCAGAGGGCTTTAATCATCGAATACCTTAATTAAATTACTGAGAGAAAATAATCAAGATTCATTAGCGAATCAAAATCATCTAATCCAAACACGAAACATCATAAATTTTCAAGTTTATAAAATTCCCTGACAACTTAATTAACAATAATTCAATTATATTAATTTTTAGTTTAAACATTGAGAAAAATCAGTCTGTCATTAACAATAATAATGATGATTAACAATAATAAGTGAACAAACTGCCCAGAGCTCTATGAAAAATATAAAATGACAATTTTTTTGTCGTTCTTTGTCTTTCTGTAATTGTTCCATTTTTTCGACAATTCTTCAACGTTTATCCTGGGTCTAAAGGAAACAGAAGCCCTTGATGGCTCCACCATAATTACCCGTTAGAAACCCCATGGCAGTTAGGGCGTGAGAATACCCAATAGTAAGAACACCCAGGAAACGGGAAGCGCGAATGAATGGGAAGAAATAGTTTGTAAAAAAATCCATCATCCTGCCCTATAAAGTCTGTAATTATCCTGCTCACTGATCTTTAATCATCTTTCGGGTGACTTCTTTATTTATTATTATTTGTGTACCCCCAAGGATTTTAAAATAAATAAAAAAAACTGCTCTCGATGGTTCCACGTCTATATTTCCCAAAAAAAAAATTCAACATGTCAATTTAATGAAATTTAAATGCGCAGGTGCGATGATAGGGATGACACGCAGATAATTATTATAAATTATAGATAAATAAATAATATATATAATTAATAAATGAAGACTTGATTATTAATCATGATCATGGAGATAAATCATTTTTCAATTTTCGATGAGAAAGTATTTGTTTGAACTATTTGAACACGCGGTAATTTATCGGTTAGAAATGCAAGTACATCGACCATACGAGCACTTGAGATAAATATCCAATTCCACTCGGTATGAAATTTGAGATGGAGAAAAAAATTCGTGAGCTGAAGAAAAGAGAGAAAAACAAAAAGGCAAAAATATTTCTCGGGGATGAAGACATCAATGAAAAAATACTGGGAAGTAGATCAGGAAGTGCCTACGACTGTAATCTCCAGGGATTAATTAGCATCCTTGTCATTAACTCTTCAGAAATTACGAGAGAAATGAACTCGTTACTCTGGAGATGGTAATAATAATCAAGGTGAACGTTGTCGATGGTGAGAACTTGAAAAAAAAAAATGTGAAACCTTCGTAGTTTGAAGAGAAATGAAGGAGTAAGTCAATCCGTTGACCTTGCTAATTAGAAGTCCAACGAGGAACAACATTACGCAATTGTCTATGTATATTTTCTCAATGCCGGTGATTCTATGAAATTATTATGCAGATAATAATGTGGTAATTAACGAGGGGAACATGAACTTCCTGAATCTTCAACGGAAATTGATATTAATTCCTTATTCGGAAGGTCAGAAATAAATCAAATTTATATAATTAATATAATTAATCAAACCCATTATTATTATTATATTAATAATAATTATTATTTTCTCTCATCCCAGAAAATATACAAATGTTTCAATATTCCTATAATTAATTATCTGATTAATTAATTAATTCAAATTCACCATAATTTATTTCAAGTATTTCCCGATAACAATTTGAATCGATTGATTGAATTCAATTAAATTCAATTATTCTTGATTGATATAAAAAATAAATGACTCAGTGGAAAGATCGATGTGATATTCTGATTGTGAAATACATGAGACCTTTGAGTTAATTATTTTTGCCTCATTCTCCTTGGTAATTGCTCAAGACATTGCGATAGTATTCACGAAATTATCACTCTCTTCGAAGATGTTAGAGTAGAAAAGTAATGCAATTGTTCCGCTTTTAATCCGTTCTCGTGGATTTGGTATTTTTTTTTATCCATTTTTTCCTGAATATACCAGATCGTTCACGGGCCATTGCCGATGCGATTACGACCACCGGTTACAATTATACCTTCTGCAACGATACATCGAGGGAAAGTAACTCTAAGACGTAATACACTTCTAGCCAATACAAAATTAATCCCGACAACTGCATCTAGAATAAAAAATGATAAATAAATAGACTCCAGGATCGATTCACCATCTAGTGAATCCGTATAAACATTTCAAATCTATTGATTATAATTAGATTATTAATTAACCTGCACCAGGAAGTTCAATGCTAGATAAAATGATATTTTATCGGGTCTTAAGTGAACGTGTGATTGTCTCAATCGATTAATTATCATCGTTTATCGATTGTCAACGTCACGAAATTAATGTGTCACCGATTTTCGGATGTATGAGATAAATATTATAATTTGCAACTGCAAAATGGCCGTCTCAGTCAAGACACTCCCATTTTCCTCGTTCGTTGAATCTCGTATATTATTTTTTACTTTCTATTCAAAAGGCACAACTTCGCCGCAGCTTCATTGATACAGAAATAAAATGAGAAAATTGTTGAGCGATATCTCTGCTCGCTCGTTGACTCCAAAATGTATTGAATATTAAATAAATTCATTGTTGCTCATCCGGAAAATGCACACCGATTTTTTGTAATGATAAAAAGTCCATTAAAATCACTTTCGCAAAGGAAATTAGAGACTATCAAATGTTTTATTAAAGAAAGCCTATATTTTTTATTCTGAAATCACTCGTGGACAATTGATGATTAATAATATTGTCTCAATAATTATAAGATTAACAATATAAACGACAGCTGAGAAAATTGTTGTTATGACAATTATTTCTAGAAGTTCGAGAAATTACTGGCGAAAATTAGAAGAATTTGTTAATTGTTTATACCGATAATATCCAACAATACTTTTCCCTCCAATTGCAAAACATCGAAGTACCTGATTAACAAGTCAAATTGTTAACCTTATCACCTGTCGGTTTTGTTTTTACGTAATTGCAATAAATATCTTCTGTCAGACCTGCGGCTGACTCATACCCACACGAATGATTAAAAAAAAAATCGATAAGACTCATTCGCGATAACAGATGTTCAACAACTTTCCGATGATAATTAATCAATATCATAAACTTTTTTCTACGAATGACACGAGTGGAGAGTGAATTTCGATCAATTGAACAATTATTTCAATTTTTTATTTCAATTAGTTAATATTTCCGATTTAATTTCCGATTAATTAATTCATTGAAATTTCAATTTTCCTGCGTTTCTGTAATATTCCCAGAAATATTGTGAACAAATTAAAAAAATGGCGAATTATTTCTCAAAAGCTCGGGGGTTTAGCCTTTAGCAAAAACACGTTTTGTATATTAACTAATACTAGGAAAACCTGTCTGATAAAATAAACGACCTGCGTCATAACTAATAATTCATATCCATTGACAATGTTTCCTTCGGTGTCCCGCGTTTGCACTTCATTTGGTAAATCGACGGTGCAATAAGAGAAAATAATGCACAATGCGTTTATTACCTCTCTCCCTCCCGGAAGTTAAGATTCTTATCACCAGTCCATCCAAACTGTTGTGCAAACATTCCACTTCCCACGATCCAACGAAAACAATTCCACCGATAGGAGTGATTGTCTGGAATTTAAACCGCCATAATTCATTGGCACTTGATACGCAATTTAAAAAGTTGATATAAAGAAATGTAAATAATTAATAAGTGGGTCACTGTCACTGCCTCGGTGGCACCTTCAATCACTCGTCACTCGTCGTGCATTCAGAATAATTTGATGATAATTAGATAAGGGCGAGTGACACTTGCAGCAATGAGAGATGACGGCTGACCTACGATTTGTTACGAGAAAATATTTCTGGAGAGTGAAAGTCCATGGGCATTCGCAGTTATAATTAAAAATACTAGAAAAAATACTAGAACATAATGTATACAATTGAATTGTCTATTTTTCCCTTTAAAAATCCATTTCCATTCCATTTAATCTATTTTCACTGGAAATCTGAGAATCAACGGCAAAATATTCTAGACTAACATGAAATTAATGTTTTCTTTTGACCCCAGGGTCTATCCTGATTTGAGTTTAATTACTGATCCAGTGATTAATGACTTTTTAAATTACCGCAAGTAATTGCGCCGATTTCTTTAGGATTTTCTGCTGCTGGAATATTTTCTGCAAGTGCTCCCGTGAATTTGTTGGGTTGAAAAAACGGGACTTGATGATTGTCTCGGAATTAACGAGGCAGAAGTACCCAACAATGAGATTATTTACTCGCGTTAATTGTCACAGAATTACCGTTAATTTCGGGGGCTTGTGCCTCGGAGTTTGTGAAAAAATAGATTGTAATAGTAACGGATTAAACCGACGATAATCATCAGTAAAAACCGTACCAAAGCATTACCTCATTGCAAATAAATAATAAATAATGAAAATACATACAAAAATAAAAATCAATACACAATTTTTTATTTAGCTCTCCGTCTTTTTGCAGAGCGAGACCGATAATTGGAGCTAAACCAAATTAATTCATTCTAGTTTATAAATTAATTATCGAGTGTGTTTAATTATCCGGATATAATACACAATAAATAATAAATAATGAATTAGGTACTTTATTTATAATGTTTGAACAAAGAGGTTGCCATGACAAATATTCAGTGACTCATTCGAAAATACCGTTGGATTTTTTTTACCTCTGCATCTCCAACTCTCCATCTCCGTAATTTCCTGTACTCACATTATTATTGAAAACCGGCTTACATTACAACTACATTTACGCAGCTTGAACCAGTGAAAATTATCCGAGTCCATGACTCACCGGCAATTTAATATAAAAAAAACAAGAAATAGTTTAAAGTTATCGCTTTTAACTATCAATTTTATTCAAATACTTTTACACACGTCGTCATTACATTTTTCTTTTTGCACGCATGATGACTGTACGTTACGTATTTAATACCGTGTAAACTGAATAAAATTCCTGTTTTGGATACTTAGGATGTCCATAAGGAAATTATTAATTCTAATTCTCTCTGGCGTGTTAGCACGTGAGAAAGATGTCAATAATCCATTTTTAGTGACGACAGAAGGCCCTCAAGTGCATTCCACGTGAATGCAATGACACTTTCACGTTTTGTTCATCGAATTATTTATGCCTTTCTTTTCCAATTTCTTTCGTGATTCCAGGAGAGATTCCAGGAGAGAATATTCCATGAATTATAAATCCTGTCATTTTTTTTTTATATTATTGAGTATTTTTTTCGAGGTGAATGGTCAATTGGTGTAATGAGAGGGAGTAGTTGTATGAGTAGTTGTAACAGTTTTTTCTTCGGATTTACTGATCATATCGGGAATTTGTTGTCGATCCCTGAGCGATTTGGAGGAAATCCCAAGGGATTATTATTTTTTTAATTTCATTTTTATGTCATACGTGAATTACAACTCGTTTCCCACCTTTCACACGTTTTCTAGGTTTTGTGAACCCTATAATAGTGTTGGGAATTGGTCGATGAGTAACCAGGGGAAACCAAGGACACATTCCGTTTTGCCTCGGTAAAAGTCCAAAAAGTCTGCCTGAAAATGGTTTCCATAAAAAATTCAACACAATTACGCATTAATTTTTTTCGGTTTTTTCTTGTCGATCTCTCATTCGAGAAAAATCCGGAGAAATTATTCCACCGTTTGAGGATTTTTATTTATTCCAATTAGCACTGGAATGTGATTTATTTTTAAGGAGTTGTTATGCGGAATTATGATTATGATTTTCCTATGATTTTTTGCTATTCCATTTTTTATCAATTCTTTCACTCACGGTCTGTATTCCGGGTTACGAGGCCTTTTTTTTTATTGATTTCACCACTCCTTCGATATTGTGTGAAGGTAATAAAATAGTCGAATAACTTTGGACAACAGATTGAATTTATGAATTCCCTACGAAAAAAACTCGTGAAAAAAAATTTTTTTAATTAAAAATTATTTTCCAAAACGAGAAAAATCGAGAAAAAACGATTAAACAATTTTTATAATCAATTTCATCACGACAAAGTCGACCCATTTTACCTAATCCAGTAATTTTCATGAGTAATTACCCAATTCTGGGAAATTTCGAGTGAAACTTCAGTTGGGCTCATCGACAGCTTATGAATTTCTCAATTGAATTTCAAGTACCTGGGTAATTAGCCCCACGCGGTGACAATTGTCCTAGATATGATAACCTAGATAAAATATCAGATGTAATGGATTACGAAGAGACAGCATCTGCTCAACTAGTCTTCACAATTCACTTCATTCACGGTTGAGTAAATTCATGACTCACTTTCCCCCATCGCCTCATATTTTCCCCCCTCATTATTTCTTCATAATAATTCTCACGTATTTTCCAGATTATTTTTCAGAACAAAGACTATCCGAATCTCAATTCCGATTCTCATTTACTTTTTATAGTTCAACCTAGATTGCTGTTATCACTTGGAAGGATTAAACATCTGTTCCCTATTAGATTTCTCTGGTATTTCTATTGACTTGGAGATCAATGGATCTATTCACGGTTTCATATTCTTTTTGGTTTATGAGTTGTTTTGAGTGGCCATCGATTTTACCTTATCGAAGTAGCTGTGCATCTGTTGCTGAGATTTATCCAACCATGGAGTAAAAGGATGTAGAAAATTTCGACTTCAATTCTACCGCCTCCATCCATAAAATTCGATAAATATATAAACAATTGACATAGTTCTTTAATTTTCAGAGTCATTCTCTGATCAATTAGTAATTTATTTTTCTATTCATCGTTGCTTTCTGCAAAAATGAGACTGAAAAACACTGACACGAATTTTATTTATTTATCATCAATGACGAATGCTCACTAAAATCAAAGATAATAATTGAAAAGCGGCGAAATTAATTACCCCAGAAAACACAAAGTGTTCAAACCACAAAACCTTGTATGTAATAATGCAATAAATCATGGAGTTGATTACGAGCGAAATTATACAAAATCTCTAATTTTACGGAAATGAATAAAATGTGAATTCATGTAATTTCGTGTGATTGATTTAATTGACGTAATTTCCGCGAATAATTGCTGGTAATCAGGCTATTTGTATTTATGATGTCGGCTCGAGTGGGGGGTAATTCAATTAATACTTGTGAGTAAATATTGAGAAAGGGGGAGAGAAGTGAAAGCGGAGTGTATACTTTAATGTTATCGAATGCAATGAACAAAAGATGTTTTATTAACAAAGGATCGGCATTATTCCCTTTTAATCCACTTCACCCACCCTAAAGTCCTTGTCCCTATTGATTATATAATGACGATATTCCACCGCAATTACTAAATAATTAATCAACTCACTACAAAATTAACATCGAAATTTGACAAATCATTTTGTAGAATAATTCTGATAATTTATTCCTCAAGAATTAAATCTGTAATCCACACTGATTTACTCTATCAATTAATTATTAAATTATTAAATGGAAATATTTAAATGGAGATATCTAATTATTTCTATTAGCAATAATTCGTGTTGGATTTTGAACTTGATTTCAATGCGATCTCTCTTAAAATATAAAATCCCAGACATAAATCATCACCACTTAATCCCCACCTAAAATAAAAATTCAAACAGCTACAAACATATCACGCAATCCATTTGTTTAATTGTTCAGTGGATTCGCAGTTGAGTTGCACAACGATTAACAACCCGGAGGTGAAAACAAAGGGTTCAACCATGGACAATATTACGTACACACGTGTACAATTGAGTGCAATAAGACAGTTGAAAAAGAGAGATTTTAAAATGAAAGAGAAAAATATAGCACTCATTCTTTATCTCGGAAAGGTAGAGGAATTGCCAGCTATTTTTTTTTTTTGCGTTGGGAGTATCCGACGTTCCTCAATACTCGTATTAAGAGCGAGAGTTCAACTTTTACTCTGAACAATAACGTAACGCTTGAGTCTAGGGTAATGGGGAAAGAAAATTGAAGAGTTTTATGGTTAAATACGCCATAAATTTGCCATAAAGAAAACGGAGATAGATAGGGAATCGAGTGCTGAACAAAGACTTCTGCTTCCTTGAGGACCTTGAAGACGTGTTCTTTACGAGAGTTATTTCCAAAGCCTTTCCCTCGGCCTGAGGAAGAGATCTTCAGATATACAAACAGAAATAAAACGGTGGATACTTGTTTTTGCTTCGTGGGCGGATGATTCAGAAGTTTCAATACATACGTCACCACAACTTGCTCAGAATCCTTATGATTCCAATGGAAATTGTTATTGGAAGTGTCTTTGGAAAGCTGATCACGTGGAGCCTGTTGAAATGGACAGCCAATTGCGAATCTCTTTCGTCAGATTTTTGTGTCAATCGTTTTATTGAGAAATATCGGATTTTTTTCTGCTACGGTAGAGAAAACCGATTATTTTTAAATCTCTTGAATATTTTTAACAATAAGTTAATTTCTCGCGTTGAATATGCAATCCTGCATTCTCTGATTCACGAATGATTTAATTCTGAATCATTCCAACACTATGATCTGAGTTTACAATTATAGACATTGCTTAATATTACCTCATGCTAGGAAAACGAAACGAAAAATAGACATTCAAATGAAAAAATGTACAATTCTTCTGAATTTTCTTTTAGTGTCTGGAGCAGGAACGTCATTTGCTACGGAGAAGATTGGAAGAAGCTAAAGGTGAGAATGAGGCACATGTTCTGGAGCTTCAGGCTGATGTGGAGACCCTGAGGAGTCAGTTGGATGAGCAGAGTGAAAGGGCTAGAAGGGCTGAGAGGGAACAGGCGACTTTGGTCGCTGAATTGACTGCTCAAAATACGAGGCTAGCTGATCAGCTGAGAGAAGCAGCTAAACAAGAGGAACAGCTGTTGGCTGAGGTGAAGGTACTCAGGGAAAAATGCGCCGTCAGGAATACATCACTTCAGGATCATGTCAGCAGTTTGGAAATTCTCAGGGATGAGGTAATCCTCTATTTTTACATTGACAATTTTCCCAGTAACTCATTAACTTATGCCTGATAAATCGAGACGAATTCAAATCCAAAAATCATTATTTATTCACACAATGCATTAATTTAAAAAATATCATTTCTTCATCAAGATGTGCCAGAATTTCATCACGTGATTCTCAATAATTCATGATTATTTCGCAATAAAAAATTATGAAATCAAATTGAAAGAGCGAATTGGAGGAAAAATCCACGATTTACCTCCACTTTGTCTGTTATCTTTTCGTTTATTGTGTGTCAAAATATTTGTAATGACTTTCAGGTGCAATTTGTATCAGCACAAAGAACAGAATTGGAAAGGCGATCGTTGGAGCTGCGTGAGGAAAGAGCTAGAGCTGTGGCAGCCCTGGAGGAAGCGGAGGAAAGGGCTGCAGCCTTGGAGAGACTCAGCCATGAAGCGGAACACCGAGCTAAACTTGCCGAGCAAGAAAGGTAAACACCTCTTTCAACTAACAATAAAAATTCACTTGCGAAATCCATAAAGGGCGATAAGTCGCTAATTCGTGATTTTACAGACCTAAAAAAATTTCTTTCCGGTCTGAATTCCTCGAAACATTATAACTTGCGCTAGATCTGTAATAAACGAAGTGGTAAACTAGGATAAGTCCATTTTTTCCCTGATATAAAATGATATCGCAGAAATGGCGGCCTAATTTCCACTTTTAATTAAATAAAAATTAATACATCAATTGACTTTTCTAGTAAAATCAATTTTCGGAGTATGGGACAATCGGTGATTGATTTTTTGGGTGGAAAAAATTGTGTTATCGCTCAAATGATGGGAATTATCTAATCGTGATGCACGTGAAGGACTGATCAATATTGGCGTTGAACGTTCAAATCGAACGGTTCGTGGTGACCACCTACGCGGTGGCTCTAAACTTTTACGACCCACACGTCGAGAAAACGTGATTCGCCGTGAGGTACTCGTGCGAATCATCGAGTTCCGGCATTCATCGCTGACTCGACCCACGTCATTTTTTCAAATTACTCTTGACATTGTAGAGCTCTAAACAACGTGAGAACTAAAATTAACATCAACTCATTAAACCAATAATCACAAAATCCCTAATCAATCGATCTAAATACCACAATTAATTGAGGACGGATTAAAAAAGTTACCCTGGCATCATGATCTCGCAGAGATAATTGAATTTGTGTTCAAGTTTAAAAGGGAGTCTTAATTGAATTAACAATTAAATCGTATTTGCAATTGTAAAAAAAAGCTGTGGGTTAAAATCGGATTGAATCGAGAAAAGGGAAAAACCTCTGGAAAAATTGATAATCGCGAAATGATTCGATCGGATCGCTGGAGGAATAAATCTGAGATAAAATTATTGTTTTAATTAATTAAACAGAGATGACCTAGCAGCGGCTCTAGCTGCGATCGAAGCACAGCAGAGAGGCAGGTCTGGATCGATACACAAGGCACCGAGGTCATTGCAGGCGGAAATGGAGTGCGAGGTGAGCGGAAGTTCACTTGGTGAACCAGAGGACATCAGGGCGGAAGTGGCGAGGGCGTGCAAACGTCTCCGAGAGCTGAGTACACAGTTGAGACGGGGTGAGGACGACTCAGGACTCCAAAGTGACTGCGACGAGTCTATGGTCGTTATCATGAATGGCTCCGATACTGAGGTAATAAATTATTTATTTTTATAATTAATATATTTATGTGGAATATTAATGTGAAATAATTGGACAATAATTTATCTGAATTAATCCATTAAAAATGCAATTTTATTCGATATTGAAATTGTATTCATGAAAATGATTCAGTGAATGCAGAAATATTAAATAAATAAATAACTCCATTGTTTATTGAATTTTGTTTGTAGGGTCCTGGAGTACTTTCAGATCTTGTCGAGGAGATTTACAGTTTGGCCTTAACCGGAAGAGGTGCGCCAGGTGAATTAAATCTGGCAGTTGAACTCCACAGAGTGACGGAGGAGTTGGATCACACTAGACAGCAATTTAAACAGACCCAGGAGGAATTAAAGCGTCGAGGTGAGGCCCTTCTTGACACAACGAGTAAATTGAGTGTCTGCGAGGCTGAATTATGTGGAGTCAAGGAGGAACGTGATAGAGCACGTGGAGACATTGAGGACTCTGAGCTTAACAGAGACGAAGTGATTGCCCAGGCTTATTCAGTTAGGGATCAGGCTGTTGCCAGGAAGAATAGGGCTGAGGTGGAATTGGCTAGGACGAGAATAGATGTACTCCAGGTCAATAGTCAGCTGATGGAGGCAATACAGCAGAAAATTGAGCTGAGTCAGCAACTGGAGCAATGGCAGATGGATATGCAGGCTCTCATTGATGAGCATGTCAAGAGTAAATTGACACCCTCTAGTCCACAGCTCAATGGCAGCTGTGGGGGAGATAGTCCGGATGTCAGTGCTCCAGCTAGGAAAAAGAGAAGTACTGGCAGCAGTAGAAAAATGTTTGGACTTTTCTAATTTTGTGATTTTAGAGGACTTTTGTACTTACGTATTATTCTCTACGGTTATACAGTGGAGAGGGAAAAATGAGTCAGTGGAAATTATGGAGTCGTGGCTGTTTATAAAATGGAGTGTTTTTTTTTGTTGATTAATGAAAACGGTGAGGAGGTTTATCAATTGCATTTTTTTTTGATACTCTTGGGTCGTTTTATCTTCGGAAAATGCTAGAGATTTTAAAACTGTTTTTATGAAATGTGGGTTCTCTGCAGTGTATGATTTTTGGGACCATTTTGTCAGCTCATAATGTAGAATTTAATAACGATCGAACTATCTCCCACGAATGATCTCTAGGAAAATTGAGATATGTTTATCAGAGTAGGTGATTCTGAATGTGATTTCAGATGTACATAGTGTATGTTGAATGACTAGTAAAGTATTTTATCATGTGCTTAATACAGATTATTCTGTTAGGGTGAAAATTGACTATGCAAGCTCCGTCCGCATCGAAAAATGTGACTTAAATGAATTTTGAAAATATTTATATTGTAGGGTAATTGCGACAATCATGTATGCCATGATTCATCAAAAAAAGAAAGAAAGGAAGACAAAACGAATTTTTCCTTTCTTTTTAACGAACATTTGAAAGTGCAATAATTTTTATTGGATTTGAGTTGTGGGACGTATTTTTCTTCTGTCTCCTTTTTTTTAGTTAATCTACTTCCAGAGGAAAAATCTTTCAGAACTTCATCTCAAATTTTCTAATCTATCGTAGAACTCCCATCGAATTTTCCCAAGTGTTCGTTTTAAAAAAAAATACAAAGCATTCTATTAGATGTTGGGAATCGTTGCAAAAAAAAAATTGTAATGTTTTTGAAAATCAGTGACATATCATTTAACAATGACAAATGTAAATAGAATCATTTTATCTCCATCATTTGAAGGAACATATGAATAAATTAATTTTATTCACAGAATTTCCTTGATATTTCCATATTATTCCTTTTCTATAATTTACTCCTATAATAATATACAAATGAACCGTCTACCGAGTTCTCTTTGAAAACGTTTTTCATGAATTATCGATCGATCTCCCCGAAGACGACGTCCATGGTACCAATGATGGCGACGATATCAGCGAGGAAGTGTCGAGGGCCGATTTCCTGGAGTGCTGCCAAGTGTGCGAAACCTGGTGCCTTGATTTTGCAGCGATAGGGCTTGCTGCTGCCATCACTCACGAGGTAAACTCCGAATTCACCCTTAGGAGCCTCGATACATGTGTAAGTGGCACCAGGTGGCACCTGGAAGCCCTGACTGAAGAGCTTGAAGTGATGGATGAGTGCCTCCATACTTGTTTTCATCTCCTCACGACTGGGTGGCACTATCTTGTTGTCGTCCACTTTAATTTCACCAGCTGGCATTTGATTCAGACACTGCTCGATTATCCGGAGGGATTGTCGCATCTCTTCGACACGACACAAGTACCTGGGCAAAAAAAAATAACAGGACGCATTATTAAATTTGTGAACTCAAGTAATTTCAAATTTCTTTGGCATTGGTATAAATATTTTCACATATTGATTAATTAAATTATGTAATCCTTAACATCAATACTTCATCCATTATTGAATATTAATTAATAGAATCATTTTGTAAATTCAAGGAAAAAAATTAATATTATGATTACCTGTCGTAACAATCTCCCGAAATTCCAATGGGCACGTCGAAGTCAACAAGATCATAAGCATCATAAGGTGCAGTCTTCCTGATGTCCCATTTGAATCCAGATCCACGAAGCATGACACCACTGAATCCCCAGTCGAGGGCCTGCTGTGCAGTCACAGTGCCCACATTCATAGTCCTAGTCCTCCAGACGGTATTCCTCGTCAAAAGATCCTCAACCTGATCGATCTGAGCTGAATACTGTCGGGCCCACTGATAAATATCATCCATTATCCCCAGAGGAAGATCTTGAGACACTCCACCAGGACGAACATAAGCTGCATGCATACGAGCTCCACTAACTCGTTCGTAGAACTCCATGAGCTTCTCACGTTCCTCAAAAAGCCAGAAAAATGGTGTCAAAGCTCCAATATCCAGTGCATGAGTTCCAATTCCCATAATGTGATTGAGGATTCGTGTAATCTCAGCAAACAATGCTAAAAATTATTTTTAGTTGTTCAAATTATTCGAATTTGAGATCAATAATTCCCCGGGAAAATTAATTACAATCTCAACTTACTCCTGATGTACTTAGCACGCAGTGGCACCTCGATATTCAACAATTTTTCAATAGCCAGGGAGAAGCACTGCTCATTACACATCATGGAGACATAATCCAGTCGATCGAAGTAAGGAAGTGCCTGCATGTACGTTTTATACTCAATGAGTTTTTCAGTGCCGCGATGAAGAAGGCCAATATGTGGATCAGCACTTCTAACATACTCTCCCTCAAGCTCGAGTACCAGACGAAGTACACCATGAGCAGCTGGATGCTGAGGTCCAAAGTTGATTCTCGTGTTCTTGACATTTTTCTCAAGCTGCGGTGGTTTCTCCGCAGGTGGCATGTATTTCCATTTGATTCCATCATTGGGGACCATCAGAGGTCCATGAAACTGCTTGACATAGTCCTCATCTGGGTACCAGTGTCCCGCATGCCTCTGAGGACTAACCAATTGCCAATAAATAATCAAATAACAAATGACAATAGCAAGTGCCCACTGTCGAGGTTATATTGTTATATATTATTGTTACATAACTCTCGTCAATTGCCTCCGATTTTTTCGATGGCTTTGTTTATTGACTTACTTGCAGGCAATTAACGCCCCGGAATTCTGCAATAGGATCTTTCCATCCGGGACGAATGCCCCGGATTTCTTCAAAACTGTCCGGAGAACACCCGCGGCCATCTTCTACCTTAGATGGCCAACAATGCGCAAAGGGATTATTTCCGGTTGCGCATCACGGACAGATATTTAAAAAAAAAGTAATTGGCACTGAGAGAAAAATATCAATTTGATGGCAGAATTAAATTAATTCAGAAGTAACATTTTTTTCTTAATGCTAAATTCGTGTGTTTTGAGGATTGCATTGAATTATTACGTAAGTGACATATATCATGCACTTGATGTATTTATAGTCTCGACGCCATACGCATAGGCATAAGTCGATGTCGGTTGGTCCGTTCAAAAGTGTTTACCGCATTGATTCTAACAGTCACACTGACAAACTCATCGATCAAGGCGTAGAACAATGGGTATTTTGACATTTCATAACGTCAGACCCTAGAAACCCGATCAATCAAGCATATCAAAATTCTTACGAGTCTCCGAGGATCTAATAAACCCCCGTAAGTCATAAATTCCATGAATTCATCTGCATTTAACCTAAAAAAAAAAAACAAAATCCGGCTCCGGTATTTCATGTCATTCATTTTATTTACTTGGAGTCATTATTTTTATTTTTATTGACCACAAATTCTCTCTTTGTAGACTGAATCTTCTACTGAGTGCCTTTTCCAGTGACTTCTGTGGAGTACCTGCAAATGTAAGTCGAAAATTGTTTGCATGATTGATAAATAATGTCTGCAGGTTTTAAACCAATGGCCAATATTCATCTCCTTTATTAAAAAATATCTTACACTTTAAATAACATAATAGCAAATAAAAATTGCGTTAATTCCATAATTATTTTTTTCCCTTTCATATCGTCTAGTCTGCAAAAAAAGTAAGCAACGATCTGAATGTTTCTCTCAATAATTTCTGACTCTGTCTCGCTTTAATTGTGTAATTTGTGTAGGTGTTTGCTTTCAGTACTCAGTATAATTAATTCGGTATTTGTTTCCTTTTATTTATGTGCATATGTTAGTGTTATTATGTAATGTTCCTTCAACTATAGGTCGTGTTATGCAAAATTTATCCCAGTTCAGCGAGAACTGAGTCGAGGTCCTCTTGGAGGGATAGGCTTGCCTCACGCTGTTTCACAAGGTCGTCCTTCAGTCGGTCCACTTGAGCTTTGAGCAGATAATTCCCTTTCTTCAGGGATGACATTCTTCCCTCGTGCTTTTTCACGATTGACTACAATTTAAGTAATCGAAAATTGAATTGAAATAATCGAGAAAGTTAACAATTATTCCCATCCAAAAAATATCGACAAATTCAAAAGACGAGTGTACCTGCAAGTGATTCTTTCGGTCCTCTGGTTCATCATCCTCGTCGTCACTCTCGGATTCCTCCTCCTCAGACTCCTCAGACTCCGATTCTTCCTCAGATTCACTCTCCTCTTCCTCCTCCTCCTCTTCCTCATCCTCAGCATCTTCGTCGTCTGTATCTCCCATTAATTTCGCCATTTTATCAACTTCCTTCTGAAGTCCTTTATACTTTTTCTTCTCCTCCTTCAGCAATTTTTGTTGCTGTTTTATCTGTTCTTTCAACGCGTGTCTTTCCTTCTTTGCATTCGCCGCTTTGTCCCTGGGGGGAAATCATTATTACTCCGAATTCCCACCGCCAAAAAAAAATTACAATATAAATCAAAAGCGGGGAGAGATTTTTATCGATAAAAATTCTCAATTTCTTCTTGATTCTGAGAAAAGAACAATCGACTCGAGAAATTTATGATAAAGCTGTTCTGTATTTACTTGAAATTCCTGATTTTTGTATTGAGCAATTTAATCTCCCTCTGCAACCGCTTTTCAGCTTGTGCCTCGGGATCCTCATCCTCATCCTCCTCCTCCGATGATTCTTCTTCCTCCTCCGACTCACTCGGTGTCTTTTCCCCCTTGTCAATGCTCTTCTGCGATGCTATTTTCGCGACATCCTTGGCACTTGGACATCCTGCCAATGCCATTCCTGAAACATCGTACCACGCGGCCTCTGGACTCTCTTCTGGGTATTCTATTATGGGCTCTGGCCAGTCCCAATAAAACTCTGACAGGAAAGAAGCAGATTAATCAAGCAGAAGCATTAGCTCGACGTTTTTATTGCTCAGGATTAGTGCGAGTTAGCAGCGAAGAAGATTATTAATCGGTAAATCCAGTTAATTCAAGATATTATATAATATGAAGAGATTATATTTTTCTCTTCTCCCTTTTGGCATTTGACGTCTTAAAAACTCACCAGCCTTCATACGTCTCTCCAAATTAGCGTACATCCTCTTCATCTCCTCAAGTTCAATTTTCGTTTTGTCCCTCTCCTCGGCGACAACAGCAAAGTCTTTCTCCAATTTCTCCACATCTTTTCTCGCAGCCTCCGCCTCTTTCTTCAACGATTCCTGAATTTTTTCATCCTGTTTCTTGTGTTCAACAACATTTTGTTGGAGTTTAGCTCGTTCCAACTCCGCCTCCAAGTTCAGAACCCTCGCCTAAACGTAAATTAATTGATAACAATGAGGAAGACATTACCTTGATAGAAAAAGGGTTATTCTAATGAAAAATGCAATGACAAAAGCAAAGTAGCCCCTAATCTACCTGCAGCCTCTTATTATCTCTTTCCAGCGCTTCCTTATTTCTCAATTCCAACGCAAGCATCTGTTTGGTACTCTGCAAATCATCCCTTACAGCGTCAATATCATCCATCTCATCAGGAACAGTCTCAGCAATATCAGGTGCTGCCTCTTTCCTCTGTATTTGCTCCTCAATGGTCAGTTGTCGACGAAATTTCCTCAGTCCCTCGAGCATTGGCTTGGAGCGATCATTAGTTTTAACGCTCTTTAATTTTATTCCAGTTTGAATTTGATGGAGCAGTTGATTGTGCATGTTCGACTTTTCAGATTCAAAAACGAAGTGAGGTTGATCTAAACAGCAACAGATAAATCAATCACAAAATTAAAACTCAAAAAAGTGTCTCCTGGTCTTGGAATTTCCCTGAAAATGTCCTCAACCACTCGTCAGGTGAATACAAACAGCAATTAGTTTTTAATCCCCCGTTGTTAATTGATATTTCAATTTAACGAGTCCTTTACCTTGTGGATCAGCTATGACTTTGCTAACTCTTTCGATGATCGGTGCACTTCTATCGTTGCACTTGACGTGCTTCAATTTCTTTCCACTCTCCACTTCCTTCAATATGCACGACCAATCAGGTCGTTTACGTGGCCTCGATTTAAGCAGCTCCAATGTTTTTTGGGCTTTCTCACTGATCGGTGGTAGATTCTTCAGTTCGGGCACAATTTCTCTCGATGGTGGTGGTGGCGGTGGTCTCGGTGGCGGTGGCGGTGGTATTGCCGCTCTCGATGAGCTTTTTGATAGTGTCGGTGCACCTGTTAACATTTGTAAACAATGCTAAGGTGGAATTTGTATTAGGGGCGATGGGGAAATGATCACTGACAAATTGAATTCAGAACGCCGGGGCTAATTTAGACTGGGGGGTTATTTGTGGATGGTGCCAATGATCGGAGATTTGTAGAAGGGATCTAGTCAATTCAGTCATCGGTGATGAGTGGAAATTCAAGTGTCATCCAGCTGAATATTTCATTACAGTGAATTTATTCCATTTCAATTCTCAATTGGCTATTTTTTCCAAGTGCTAAAGCTATTCGAGAAATAATTAAAATTTTTAATCTCTCGAATTCCTCGAATGATTTATTTTTATTATGACGCAGCGTAACGAAATTTTTTAGTTTTCAATTAGATTTTAATCACATGTTCCTGTCTATTCGATAATTTACCTGTGGTGCTTTCACTCTTCGATATTGGCACTCTGGTATCAGTGCGTGATCGAGATTTATCGATACGTGTTTGTCTCTCCAATGGTGACTTTGAACTCGTCGACTCGACCCTTCCATTTTCCCCCAATTTATTTGATCCTTTGTCTGTGCTTGCCTTTGCTTTATTCGTCGATGGTTTGATCGTTGTACTGCGTTCGCTATTTGGTTGAGCTGGTATTATTGTTATTTTACTCTGTTTTCGCGCCTGTGGCGGTGGTTCTGTTGGTGCCACAGCATCCGCAGGTTTTGGAACACTCTGCAATATCACAAAATCATCCTGCTATTATTTCAAACAAAATCTTAACTAGTTTATCCACCGATTCCTTCTCTTCTTCTTTAGATCAACACACGATTCAATTACCAGAAGATAAAAAGGATCAGTAATTATGATATTTATTGACGATCTCTTGATCCTCGTATTTCTACTCTGGGAATTTCCATCGGATGTCCATCTGTTTCGGTAGATCACTCCAGAGCTCGTGCCAGGAATATCCATTCACAAACTCAACTAGAATAGAAACTAATCAATCGAAACAATAGATGATTCACGCCTATCGAAATCCCCGAAGACATTGGACACGAGACAAATCGATCGCCTTTAAATAATCAATTTTGCCATCTCTATCGAATTATATCATAATCCCCCGCGATTCATCTAATGCATCATCATTTATTTATTCTCACCGACAATTTAATTGACGCGTGATTAATTGACATTTAATTTCAATGCAGCTGCAATACGATACGTTATCACCGAAATTACGAGTAAATAATCCTAAGATAATACTAGCAAACTTGACATTGTCAGTAGCTTTAAATTAGTTAGAATCTCACGTGGGTGCATAATCCAGCAGCCAAAAAGTCTTTCTATTTATTTTCAGTTCCTCGTGGTGAGCGATACAAATGTTTGTAGTTAAAAATGAGAAGAAATTAAGCGTCGTCTTCATTTTACTCGTGTACCGAATGAAATTGTATTTTTAGAGATTTTTCACGCTCCATCTGTGACGTTTGATGATTTTTAAAATGCAGAAAACATTAACATCTGGGGTCGGTGGAAACTCGGGTAAAAATACAAGTGACGTTTGATAGTTTGTAATTTATACTCTTGGACATTGAGTCTTGTTCAATGCAAAAGAATTTTGAGGTGGAGTGAGTCCTTTATTGCGCGCCAATTTTCATATTTACGTTGAGGTTGATGATATTACAAAATTTGTGGATTCATACGTTTCGGGAATTATTTGTTCGTCTTGTTAGACTTGTCAGCCTTGACGTCAATTGTCATGTTTATCCGATATTTAACATTAACTGGATTAGATCATTTTCTAAATTGAGTGGTGATGATGCCAGAAGGTGTTTTCCAAATAATTTTATCATTTTTGTTGATATTTATTCGAGGTATTACATTTCGTTTGCATCCACAGCGATTTATTCTGCATTTGCAATAATTTCGTGAATTATTATTCTCAAATGAACGAGTAGACACGAAAAAATCCTCTTAATTCGCACGAAATACGAGATTAAGAACGCAGTTGGGAGCATGCACGGTAGATATTTGAAATAGACCCCGGAGCTTGAAATAATTCGTGACCCAAAGTCCCATCCCATCCACTTTTCACATTTCATCTGCAGCTCATCCTCTTCCTCGTTTTCCATTCCCCCATTCTCCTCCACTTTCGCCGAAACCCCGCGAAATTTAATGTTCTCATTACCCCAGAGAAATAAACCCGAGAAAAAACAGAGTCATCGAGATCCACTGATTTTTCTAAAAAAAAAAAAAGAAAAAAATCCAGTCGTTCCCTTGATCTTTGGATCTAAAAAAAGTTTTCAACGTGGCATACTGCCAGTTCCCAATATTCATAAACAATTAATCAACACTCGAGTCTCAGTTGTCTGTAGATTTTTATAAATACATGATAATTATCATTATAAAAACAATATCAGAGAGATTACCTTCAACGTAACTTTAGTGAAGGCCGGAGCATCATCAGCGGGTTTTGATTCTCTTCTGTTCAATGTCCATGGAGCTGTAGGCATGGGCAACGGATTGGGTCCATCCTTAACCCATGGTGGCCTGAATGTCGTCCTCTGGGGTTGCTGACCCCCGGCCCCCGGCATTATTCCCGTCAATTAAAAATATTCACCCAAAAAAAAAATCCCGCTTCACTGACAAACGCCTCAGCCTCAACCCCGGAATGTCTTCTTTGATCTCCAATTAGCACAGGATCATTCCCATCACGTCAATTGAATGATCAGACCAATATACCAAGACAGCGACGAAGATGACGCTGCACAGGTGTGATTGCACCTCCTGATTGTATCGATCCAACAGGAAATTAATCAATTGCCGACGTAAACGATCCACTTGTCCCACCACTTGATCCACCCTCACCCCAATTTCTTCAAGTTCTAGGTTTATAGGTGATCCTTTGACTATCCTCTGACTATCCCCTGACTATCCTCTGAGGATCCCTTTGAACCTCTGGTCCACGATGACTTCTCCGTTGGCTACAACCTACCCTCGTAAAAATTCTGAATTTTCTCGTGTCCGGGAAAGATTGAGAATCTGGATGAACCAACCGCCGTCACTGAAACCCCACCTCCCCGCCACCATCTCAGGTTCGGTCAAAATGTTGATATTTTCGGAGTGTGACGTCACGCGACGAATGAACAAAAATAGATTACACACTGAATGCTTCTGGTACGCCAGCAGTATTCAGAATTATGCTCATCTTTCTCAGATTTTATCGACAGCCATGAGTCCCTCCTTGTTGGTGAGATTATCGAGATTTTAGGCTGCATCACAATACCCTTGTGTTTACAATGGTGATTGCATAAGCATTTACCAGTACAACCAATCGCTGGAGCTGAGATCGTTTTGGACTTCCTGTTATTTCTCAAAATGTGCTTTTCTCATTCTGCACTTGCTGGCTCGAATCATATCAAATTACGGAATATAAGTGCACGAGTATTTCCAAATAACACAATGCCTCTTAATCATTTATAATTGGCATTAATTCGATTGATCGATAATTCGATTTTTTTTTGTCGTTATGGGGATGACTTTGCGAAGTGGTGGACGAGAGCTAATGAATTATTTCTGGTATTTTTAATGGGAAGACTGAGACTAAAGTGGCGTGGGTTCTTTTCGAAATGTTCTAGCTCTTGATGTATTTAAATCTCTAGCAATCTCTATTGAGTGTTCACCACTTCGTTACAGATTTCTCAGCTTTAATGTTCAATGTTAGAGATAGAAAATAAAGAATCATGAATGAGTAATGATGTGAACTAAATGATCAGGGTTGGCCGACTCGCAGAGAGGCGCTATCAATTAGCAGCTCAGAAGCGTAATGCAACAGAATTGAAATTCGAGTATTACGTACAAGCAGCGAATTACTTTGAGCGTGAATGCGGAAAAGCGAGGCAATTTAATTCGTGGAACGTTGACAAAGTGAAGCCAACGCACTGGGATAATATCAAAAGAACTGAATCACTTCACAGACGTCAGAGTCAACTTCAGGATTTGCTGAGGACTGAGGGTGAGAGTTATCAGCGTGAAATTGATGAATTAAAATCACGGAAGGAGTCGCGAAAGGAATTACGAAAGGAATCACAAAAGGAATCACAAAAGGAATCACAAAAGGAATTACAAAAGGAATCACAAAAAGAATCACAAAAGGAATCACAAAAGGAATCACGAGAGGAATCACGGGAGGATACAACACTTGAGGTCCTGAGGGAGAAGCTGAGGCAGAGGAGATCGGATCAGAGTCTGCACTATCCGAGTACTTTCCGAAGGATTCAATCGTACTTCAGCTATCCAACCAAGGCAGAGAGTTCGAAAGAAATAACATACCCGGGTTCAGCCGTATCCTCTCGAAAGAGCCTGGATAACACGAATCTTCGTGACAAGATGCAGTCGTCAGAAGAGACACACAGCCCACAGAGAAAGAAGACCGGTAACGAGGACTTTACGAATCTTATGGATCAGGCGAGCTTCAACGTCAGGCACCAGGAGTTCATGGACAATCGAGCGGCTTCCACTCGATCGAATTTTGGTATACCTGGACGAAGGGCTCGTGAAGGAAAGAATGAGAGCGATAACGATTCTCCTGGACGAAACTCGGCGTCATATGAGCGATCTGATCTCCTTGATCATGGATTGAATGGACAGCAGTCAACGGAGGGATGGAATCTGCCCAAAAAATTTGCTGAGAGATACGCCAAGAAGAGTCTTCAAGAGACAAATGTACGTGAGACTGGTGGACCGATCATCAAACCGAATGAGAGGAGCGAAGACAAAACCGATAGTTCAGGGGAACTCGATAGTTCAGGGGAGCATGACAGCTCAGGGGTACCTGAGACCAATGGCAGTCACGATATATCCCATGACAAAGAGGATTACATCGCCGAAAAGATGGCGTCCATCGAGCTCCATTCTGTAGATAACCGGGATGATAACGAATCCTGGGTGCCTGAGACACCCACCAATATGCTGATGTATTTGACTCATCAAGAGATGAAGAAGAAGATTGAGGACTTGGAGAGCAGGGAGCTCAAGGCTATTCAGAAACAATCCTGGGAGGAGGCTTTGCGTCTCAAGGACATGAAGAATCGACTGGAACTGTTCAGGGATAAGCAATTTTACTCGCGGGAGGATCTCAAGGTCGATCCTGAGCTCAGGCAATTGGCCCTGAAGAGCATTGAGTCACGCAGCAAGCAGCTGGCTAATCGAGAGCAGTTCTGTGTGCACTCGCAGATGTACAGGTAATTTGGAAATCATATATTATTACCGTGGAGATATCTCACTTCAATTATCTAGATCGATTTCATAGGGAGAACAATTCCTTTCGGTTTTTTATCGTATCATCGCTCATTCGGTCTTTCATCTCAATTTTTTAAACATCTTTTTCATTTTATTTTGAAAGAGATTATCTTTTTGATGTGGTAATGATTAATTCAAGGATGTAGGGAGGTTTTTGGGGTTGTTTTGATTAAAAAAAAATGAGGGAGGAATTGAACGAGGAAAATTCGTGGTCTCAATGCCAAGGGTTTGAGATTCATTGCGCAATAATTAAACTGATTCACTGAGTGTGTATGGGGTATGTATACACGAACCTCATTAGTACCCCGTGCCAAAATCACTGTCACAGCTCAAAGAAATAAAAGCCACTGGGCTTGTTTCTCAATAGAACACAAATAGGCGATCACACGGGCGTTCAATCGGCTTAACGAACTTATTCGATTCGGATCGTTATTCATTGAAAATAACGTGAGGTGGCTCCGGCCTTATTTTATTTTGTTAATATGTTTATTTTGTATGCAGCGAGGAGGCTAAGCTGATGTGGAACGTGTGGGCTGATGAGGACAAGAAACATTCCATCAAAGATGAAAAAGCTGAGAGGGATCTTCTGCTGCGTCAACTCGAGGAGGAGTGGGAATTGCTCCAGCAGGAGGAGAAGGAGAAAATTTTTTACGATTACATGCAGATAATGAACAAATCTTTCACGCAGAATCAGATGGATCTCATTGCTAAACTTACCAAGCAGAAGTTCTAATGCTTTTTTTTTATTTAGGTCATTTTAGCTCATCGAGTTTTGAGCTTTTTTGCGCTTTCTCGTTTGAGGGTGAAAGCATTTTTCATTCCATCACGTGCATCAATTTTAGATTCAAGAAATTTCGACTCAAGACGAATCCGTCCTTAAGAACTTGTAGGATAAAACTTGTAGACGACGATAGTTCAAATTAGTTGTCATGTTAATTGAATTAATTGAAGCATCTGTGCAGCGACATTTGTCATTTTTGCTTAATCTCAAAGGTGAAATTTTCGATGTGAACTTTGGAAATTTCCTGTTTGTCATTATCGTTTATTATTATCAATTTTGATATATTCATAAAATTTGATAGAAATAATATGGATGTTGTTAGTATTTGTAATAACGCAATACTATGATTTTGATAAATTAAACACAGCATAATAATTTATTGTTAATTATTTCTTCAGGATAAACCTACACGATAAATAAGAGTTCTCCAAAAAATCTATTCGAGTTACCATTAAGTCGACAGTCGATAAAGCAGAGACTTCAATATTTTCTAGCCTTCCGGTACAATTTCAGGGGAATCCCACGACAGATGGTGGTGCATGGACATTTAAACCAAAATATGCGCCGACAAAATGAAATTTCAGATGAGCAACTGAAGAAATAGTTCTCCGAGTTTTCCTCCAAGAGGATAATAATTCATCATCATGAGGAAAAGTCGACAATTTATGATAATAACATCGACCTTCCCCTGAAAAATTTCCAGCTCAAGGTATTCACGAGTGCCTGGAATTACAGTGATTTATCTAAAATCCTTGTGATTGTTTTATCTGCTGACCCGAATGAACTCTTCGGTTCTCCACAACCGCGAAAGCAAAAAAAAAAAATGCATTGTGCAAAATAAAAAAGAAAAGAAAGAATTCTAGAAGCGAGTGGAGTGACTTGTGGACAATTTTCCACTTATACATCCCACAAAGATAAAATTAGTATGATCGAAGTGGCACAGGGGCTGGATGTCTAATTTCCATGATGATAGTTGGGTCTCGCACGAGCAGAGGGAAGACATCAATGAGAATTTTTTATTCTCATTCTCGTTTGGGTGGAAACATTGATGGGTTTCTTTTGGCAATGGTTACCCAAAGGTGGGAGTGAAAAATATTGGGTTGGTATACGGTCGTGTGGCGTGCGTTCGTCATGTCCGGGACGTGTTATTATAGCCATCAGCTTCAGGGTTCCACCATCGCTACTTCCTCCAAGCCCAGGGTATATAATTTATTTTATTTTTTTTTTTCCTCACTCGCCTCCCGTCACTCCTAGGCTTCTTCAGAGAGGAGAAAATGCGTTTTAATTAACATAGCTGGCATCGTTGCATCCCTCATCTCCAGTCAAGTTTCACGGACCATTGCACGCCCATATACCACTACCGTCTTTGCAGATTACTTTACTTGGAAAAAAAATCCAGCGAAATTGGGTTCATTCGGAGGATCTAAAAATTGTTTATAAATACTTATCGGGAGATTTTCTCTGGCGATTCCCGAGGCTGGGAAAATAATTCAAATAATTTTTCTTTCGTTGAAATGACCCGTGACCCTGGCGCTCTCCTTTTCTCCAGGTTCTGGACTAATTTCTCTCTTCATCGTGTTCCCAATCGAAGGCTCGTTAAATAAACCTCAAAAAAATCCGCGAAATGTGGGATTCCCATAATTTTTTACGAAATTACGACATTTTGAATGTGAAAACTCAATTTTCATGTTTTTCCTAAAATTCAAATTTGAATCATTTTTTTATATTACCCAAGCGAATGAAACTGAACAATAATGAATAATACAATAATAATTATAATAATATTGTATTGTATTTATTATTTCTAAAATGATTTCGAGAATAATTTAATTTTCAATATCGATTTCATCTTTAATTATTAACAATGGAAATAAAAAAAAAGACAATTTCATGTTTACTAAAAATATTTAATAATCAGATGATTGTTTAAAATAGATTTATTTATTGATATATTTCAGTTAGAGTAATTTAAACCGGAAGTCGCAATGGCGCCACAAATTTCAACTCAATTTAGACCAATGAATTTGATAAAAAAGGGCTTTTTTCGAATATCGTTCACCTCGTGAGATGTTCGTGACTGCCGACAGCAAATGCAACGGGATTTGATGCAGGCTTGACGGATAGGCCGACTAATTTGGTCGGCTGTCATGACAGGGTGGCATGGCACGCCGGAAGACCAAATTAGCGGCTTTCAAACGTTATACGTGTGTTATTAGGTTTTGTGTTGACGTCGGGGGCTTGTTGTCGAAGAAGATTAGATTAAAGGGTCTTACGGATTGAAAGGTGTTATTGACTACTGTTTTGACAGACGGATATCTTACTCCATCCATTTTTCCCTCTCTCTGCCAATTTTTTTACTCAGGCGTTCACATCGATGAGATTAAAGGTATCCCTTTAAAAAAAAAATTAATTTAACATTTTTTAAAACCGGTTTATTCGATATATATATATATATATATTTATTTTTATTATTTATTCTAAAATTGAGGAACATTTTCATTTTATAATCTCTCTGATTCTAGCTGAGTGTCTGAATCTGAATGAAAAATTGATGTAAAAAATTGAAAAATGAAATGCAAAAATTTCTTAATTATTATTATGAATAATTACACCAACAAATTATATAATCAAATGAGAAAAATGTTTATCGATCTGATTATAGAGTAAATATTACCCCGTTTTTTGAATAATCTTTTAATTTTACAGGGAATTAATAAATTATTCAGTAATAATTGATTTATTATTATTTATTAGTGATGAATTATTGGGGTGATGTTATGAAACTTGAATATCATTTCGAATGACAAAAAAACAATTTCAGAGGATTAACAAATGTCGCATATATCATCGCCATATTAAATCATTTTTTTTTGTGGTGTTTAGGATGAAAGAAAAAGCGTCAAAGAAATGCAAACATTTATAATTGCGTAGTCGTTCGTCTCTTTTGTCGTCGGTTCTACTCCATAAATTTTATCGAGGTGGAAATATTTATTCTCTCTCTCGTTCAAGATTTTTCTTTTCATTTTGTACGTGTTAATTTGTCCTTTTTTTTTATTCCGGTGGAGGAGAGGGGGGTGGAGAGTCGCGGGGGCGTGTTCTAGGGATGAGCCCCTGGCATGTACATATATATAGCGATATATAATAGGATGAGGGGGTTATTCATATGAGAACCGGATAGAGTTGCAGTGTTGACGGATTAGCCACTCAATGTAATACTTTTTGTCCAACTTTTTTTTTTACGAGGGGAAGAACGATGTTTCGGAATTCTGGGGAAAAAGGGGCGACTCCTTCCGTTTGGGGGAAAGAAGCCAATTAACACTACATATGGACGACAGCTAGTCAATCATTTTTCGGGCACCGAGAAACACAAATTTTCTCGGTCACGGCTTTTCGCTCGTGTGACTCCGATAATTAGTGCATTAGCGCAAGACTGTAATTAATGCATTTTATGGTTCACCCGTGCTCCCTGATTTCTGGAATTTTTCTTTGTGGTAATCAGTCGATAATTAACCCTGCGTTAATTAAAGACAGTCAGAAATCAGATTTTTGGAATCAAAATCGATTTTTTGGAAATAAAAATTCGGGAGAAATTCAGGAGTTCAACAATTTTTTTTTTAATTGAAGGAAAAAATCGTGTGTTCTATATTAAATATTCAAACTTCGTTGGAAAATATGAAAAAAGGTGAGAACCTGTGCCCCTGATAAAATTCATATTATACCCCTCCGAATTTTCACTGAAACATCAAATCCCATGAGTATTTTTCCCCCGAATCAAATTCAATGTCGCTCTCCGCAAATTACCCCAAACAATCCCCGGAATTCGTCTCTCCTCCAATACTATTTATTATTATTTAAACCGACTAAAAAATGATTCCAATAATTAAAGAATAATGATGATGCGCAAATTATTATAATTCATCTCCTCATAATTCTCGCGATAATTCCACTTTTTTCACTTAACATTAATTTTTATTTCTCGCTGGTTAATTAATTCGCGGAAAAATTGTGATAAAATTGCGTTAAAACCTTCTGGAATTTTTCGTGCTCTATCTTAGGACTGGAAATCGCGAGTTTCTGCACGCCTTTATACTTTTAACAATCCAATATGGCAGAGTTAAACCCGCGTGTGAGCGATAACGAAATGAATAAATTTAAACCGAAACTTAGTCTCTCCGAAAGTTTCACTTTTCCTTTTTATTTAGCCACGACCCAAGCAGTTTTATTATCTCGGCTTTCATTCTTTCTCGAGGGCTCGTACATAACGGTAGGCTCTTGAATAGATATAGGCAACAGTATCGCTACCGTTTTACCTCGTTCTAGAGAAGAACACCCTCGCAAACTGTTTCACGCAAATTGCAAAAAAAAAAAAAACCATAACGAGTTTTCACCATAAAGTGTGTGTAACGACGCGCCGCAAAGATTGGACTCTCGTTTACCTTTAACTCATAATTTTTTGGAAATATTTTCTTAATTTTATGATGGAATAAATGTCCTGGGGAATACCGTATGATAATTATATTGGTGTGTAAATTATTTTTTGGGGGAGACTAGACCTCCCAAGAGCTGTGCCGATAGTTTCGCGGAATATATTCTAGGTGAGAATTTCGTTGCGATGGAAATTTGAGTGACTGCATTTTTTATGATGACAGTTTTTAATGAATATCTCGGTATCAAAGGGAGATAGCGATATTTTTGGTTATAAGTTTTCTGGGGAGAAAGGTTAGCTCTACAAAATTGGTCATTATGAAAATGTCAATATTTTTGTTCAATCACGAGATATCCGGGAAAATTCGTCTCAAAACCATGTGCATTTATCCAAGTTTACCATTTCGCTACGGAATTTGTTATTGCATATGGTAAAAATTACAAAAAAACAACAGTTTCCTTAAAAAAAAATGGAGCACTTTTGAAAGACTGGGGAAATATCAAATAAGAAAAATTAATGATTAAAAATAGAAATTCCTCGCACTACAACCCCCGGCACTGAAAAAACCCCGAAAAACCGGTGACCAAATATTTCTCTCGAATTTCCCTGAAACATCTACGTGACACTTGAAAATCCGACCGGAGCAAAACGAAACGTTTTACATCCCCAACACATCCACCCCCGGCCTCCCAAAAAAGGCATTTCACCCCAGGAAAACAACAGCAAAAACAGAAAAAAAAAATAGCGCGTCGTGGCGAGGGGCGTGTGGGGGTTAGAGTGGGTTGCAGCAGAAATAAAAAATCCCGAAAACGGAATGGAAAAAATAAAAGCCAAAAAAAAAAAGAAAGGAAGGGTAAAACAGGCAGAGAAAAAAAAATTGCATCGAGGGGGAGGTCTAAAAAATAAAACATATAGGAGCCACCAAGCTACGTACGCTTTCTCGCGTATATCGGGCGCTCGGGGGTCTTGTACGTGTTCGCGCGTACGTTTATATAGGTATATATAGGTACACCCTGTCTATAGGTACCAAATGGTAAATGAGAGGATAGACGTGGGGTCCAGGACGCACGTCAGAGCTAGCGGCGACCCAAAGCTCCGTCTACCGCTGGTTGTATGTGCCTCTCTGCAATACAGGGTGTCCCGAAAATCCCGTCCACACGGCCAAAATTCACCGAAAAAATGGATTTTCAAAAAAATATTCCTGAATTATTTTTCATTCTCAAAATTCCTCGAAATGTGTCTCCCGTTCTCGTCATGTTTTAATAATTATTTTAGCATTTTTACGACTCCATTTTTTTGCATTTCTGCATTTTTGCATTTTTGCATTCTTGCATTTTTGCATTCTTGCATTCTTGCATTTTTGCATTTTTTACATCCTTTCCCCTCACCCAAAAAATATATATCCACAAATCTATATAAATACAAATAACAATAATAATATACTCATATAAATAAAATCCAAAGACACGTCGCGTAAATTTCCCCCAAAAAATCCACCATCAACTACTTAATAACTAAATAAAATATAAAATATTATATTCAGGCTATATCAGATATACCTGCCATCAAGATATATTAAAATTCGACTTGCATATATTTCCATACAATTCCACCAAAAAAAAAAAAAAAACATCAACATCTCACCGATAATTTTCGGATTACATCTTTTTTCGATTCTGGGCCCGGCCATTCATCTCGCGCATCGATAAATCAAAGTGGAAATGGTTTGGGAATGGAAGAAGAGAGAGGTGAGAGAGGTGGAAGGAAAAGAATGGAGAATAAACGCGAGTCGTGAGCAGCTTCCTTCAAATGACTCGCCAAGTGTAATGACGCGCATTCATTTGGATCCGCACGACTTCTGGAGCGGGAGCTTTATTGACCCCCTCCTCTTGCCGCCCCCACCACCCCTTTTCCCCCTCAAATCCCCCTCTGGTTACTGCGTTGTTCTGGTGCCTACGGCGGTCACTGTACCCTCCCCTCATCTCCCCTCCCCTCCCCTCCCCACGTTGTGTAGCCAATTGCGGGTTTTATGGTGGGCATTGGCAACAATCGAATTTATTTCGGTCTTGATAAAAATAATGGAATTTTAATACTTTTTTATTGTTTCAGTCGCCATTATGAATGCCAGGGGGTGGGGGGTAATGATTTTTGAACGGCGGGAAATTTTGCATTGAAATCATTTACAGTAATGAGAGGATGAATTATTGATACTCTCAAAATTATTGATCGGTTATTTCTGCGGTGCGGTTGGAGCGGAATTTTTGGATTGATTTTACAAAATGGAGATTTGACAGTTCGGGACGGATTTAGGTGATGGTTTTTTTTTTTTTGAAAATACCTTTCAGAAATAAATTCATTTTTCAGATTTGGAATTCACTGGACATGTTTTTTTAATTGAAGAAATTATTATTATGCCATTTCATTATTTATTTTTTAAATAATTGCATTGTATTATTGATATTATTATTATTGAGAGAGCGCAAATTTATTTACAAGATATTATAACCGAGGTATTAAATAATTTTTAAATTATTGTTGATTCCTGGAATTTCTGGAATTGCTGACGCGTACTCGATGTACTAAACAAATAATCCAATAATTTTCGTGAATTCTTGGAAGTGGCTCTCGTGACAGGTGTGTCGCGTGCCAGTTCGATTATTCCGGTCGAAAAGTAATCGGTAAATTAATCGTACTTTCAACAGATGCATTATACCCGAGGAAAGAAAATGAGGAAGAGACAGGTGGGTAGTTGCAACTTTAACGGAGTGATTATTATCTCTGGTGTTATTTTACCGTCATTAGGTGGTTGAATGAATGATCAACGATACGCCGATTTCAAGTCGAATCATCCCCATCAAATTGCCAATCGACTTCACCGTGTTCGATTATTACGTTATACTGATTTAGCTATTAGTTTCTGCGAATTAACCCATTTGTATCGATTTCGTTCGACAAATTCGATCACCAATTTTCCACTTATCGATATTTTATGAATTACTCCATAAACATTGCGGGTAAAAAAAAAATTGTAATCAGAATATTTTTTTCATATTTTCAAAAAATTTCTGGAAAATTTTTCAGAAATTTTTTTTTGTGAAACAATTAGTTGAAACAATTTTTCAAAAATTTGAATAGGAATTTTTTTTTTATAATCTAGATGGCGTTTTTTTTGAAAATATTGAAAAATCCAAAAGGTAAGAAAAAATCAGTATAATTAAACAAAAAAATTATATTTACAAAAATTTCTAGAAAATTATAAAAAAAGTGCGAATGCCGAAAAAAGGAATCGTTCTGATAATTCATAAAAACAATAACAATCAATTCAATTATTTTCCTGAATCCCCGACCTATTGATCATAAAAGAAGAAGAAAATCCGAATTAAATAGAAAAAAGTGATTTCAACCGATGAATTGCGGATAATTTACTCAACTCCCGCATCATCGCCGATTAAAATAATTTCCCGCAATAATTACCCAAGTAATGAGTGATCACTAATCACTGGTTCACAGGTAATTCGTACGGTTGATATTTATATTCAATTGGCAGCGGGAAAAACATCCCGTACAAATTGACTCTTTACCGAGATTGCACGTAGATTCAAATCGAAATAGTATTTTTCAGGGTATACAACCGCTGACGGAGTAGACAGGTGGAGAAAAAAAAGAATTTCTTTATAGATGATATCTTTGGGCTTGTTGTTTTCTGCGGTCATTACATGCAGGTTCTGCAATCAAGTACAGATCGTATTCACGGGGGATTCCCCTGCCCCTGCAGGAGTGTTTTCTGATTGAATCGTGCATTGCAACGATTTATCCATCTGTGACTGCTTCAATTTTATACGATTCTTGTGTGATTTTTTTTTTTCTTTTATTCCAGAGGTGATTGAATCAGGGGATTAGGGGATAAGTGGAACTCCTGGATTCTTGCTCTTTTCTCGACATGAGGGGAATGACGAATTATTACAATGGATTCAGATAAGAGTCTCAACATTTTTCAATTGCTAATTCTCGAGGAATTTTTTTCTTTGATATTCGCGTTTCAATGGTTGGGTAAAGAAAAAATGTAATGGGAATATCTTTTCCGGATTTTCAAAAAATTTCTGGAAAACATTTCAGAATTTTTTTTTATGAAACAAAATAAACGGAAAACAAAGGAATTTTATTTTTGGGAATGGTTTTGAAAAATTTTTTTTAAATTTGAATGGGAAAATTTTTTTATAATTTCGATGGCGTATTTTTTGAGAATATTAAAAAATCAAAAAAGTGAGAAAATAATAGTATAATTAAAAGAAAAAATTATATTCGTAAAAATTTCTAGAAAATGATAAAAAAAAATTTCCGAAAGAAATTTTTGGAAAATTTAGAAAAAATATCCCGATTACAATTTTTTTTTTACCCGTATGGCGAATAAAATTCCATCTCAATCTGAATTTCGGGTTCTATTCCCCGATTTAATTTGAAAGATCCCATGATTTTTAAAATCATTCAGTTCTGGTTTTATAATGAAAATGCGGTTTGCTAATTGCGAGGAATTTATCGGAGGGAGAGAAATTCTTCGATCGCTTGTAATAATTTTGCAATTAATGGATAATTTTTCCAGAGGTTTCCATCGTTTTTTATTCCATTCAATGGTGCAACCCTTTTATCACTATCATATCGTTATCAGTGTCCATTCTCATTGGACCGGAATCATTCCTTTGACCCAGTAAAGTTGGCACGCGCTCGTGAATGCATATTCCACAAGGTAAAAGAAAATCCCTCTATCTTTTCCAACACGTGGTACTGAGACCTTTGAATGGATTGTTGAGACCACTCGGTACCCTTTGTACGGTCTTATCTGGTAAAGGAAAATTTTTAGGCTTCGGTGACCTTTTCTACTTCAGTATCTCTCCGGTTTTGGTGATAGGAGACGTAACACTCCACCAGGAACACACCTTTTGATCATCTAGAGCAAAACCGTGGACCGTGTTCTATTTTTTAAGATGCACGTCGAGAAATCAATTTAAAAATAAATTTATAAATTTATACAGGTAATAAAAATTGTAATCGGAATATTTTTTCCAAATTTTCAAAAAAAATTCTGGAAAACTTTTTCGAAATAAAACAATTGTATTTTGGGGAAATGTTACTGTCATCCCGAGAGTCCCCAGTTCCAAAAAAATATTCCAGAAACAAAAATATTCCAAAATATTCCAAAATGTTCCAAAATATTCCAGAAATCTGAATAAATCTTTATAAATTAAAAAAAAAGGAATGTTTTTTTAATTAAATAATGAGATAGAAATGAAATAATAAAAAAAATATCCAGTCCTCCCCAAAAACTCGTGCACAACCCGAAAAAATCAAAAATGACAAAACAAAAAAAAGAAATAAGATAAAAAAATGTGGATGAATAAAAAAAACGAATGTACTTCCCGAAAAAAATAATTACATAATAAGTATGAAGTGATAAAAAAAATGTGCTGCGGTGCCGATATTCCTCATAATTCCCCAACCCTCAAATATTCACGAAAGAATGATTTCAAAAGGCGAAATGATGAAGAGAAGAGGAAAAAGATGAAAGAGCAAGGTAAATCCGAAAACTGAGTGTTTTCCGAATGCAATGATTGGTTGAAGTTAAAAAAAAAAGTAGTATTGGGGAGTCACCCGGTGTGCAAGGTAGGGTCCGAGCGTGTGCTTGACTCGCGTGTATTGCGGGGCACGAGCACAGGGAGATGGCTAGGGGCCGTATCGGTGTAAGAACCGTGGGTCGATGGGATGAGAGAATCGGGTGGTATAGTGGAAGTGGCGTCCTGTACCCAACGTCTATCCACCGAGTTGATAGGTTGTTCGAGGGAGTGAGAACGGGAGGCCGCGAGATAGAATTAGAGTGAGAGAGGACTAGGCCGTTACACACGGCTACGTGGCAGGATTCGAGGTGGGAGGATGAACGACAGGGACAGAGCCACCCGATGGGTGTAGGAGGGTGAAGAGGGCTCTCTAAAAGTGAGGGAGAGAGGGAGGATGGGTGGGAGTGAAAAGAGGTACCAAGTGGATGGGAGGTTTGAGTGAAGACAAAGGAGGATGGAGAATTGGGGAGTCAGTGAGCAAAGGCAAAGCACTGGTGATAAAGAAAGAGGCAAGTAGAAATGGAGGTGGAGTTCCTCCTCTTGTTTTTTTCAATGTTTTTATTCTCTCTTTTTTTTTTTTTGCTTTTTTTCTGCCTTTTTCATTCCCTTTTTTCACCAGCCGTCCTCTTGAGCGTTTTGCCCTGGACCGAAAATGAGAAGCTCACTCGCACTCTTGTGGCCACACTCCGGAGGGAGGACAGAAGTACAGGAGGCGAAAAAAAGAGTCGAGTTTTAAAGATGGGAAAAAAGGAAATGCAGAAAAAAAAAGAGGGAATAAGGTGGAGGATGGTGTATGTTGGGGGGCAGGACTCTGCGTAGAAATCGTCCTACCGTGCTCGGGATGCTGCTACTGCCAATGGCTCCTCCTTTTTTTCCGTGGGATACTCGGGTTTCGCATGCTCACACCTTTTGCACGTCCCTTCGTCATTCAATGAGAATATTTCATGCATTTTTCGGTGGTGCTTTGAGAAAAGTTTTTCGCTGGAACGCCAGATTTTTCAGACTCAATTCAACCACTTGATGTCAAATGGGGTTTTACCTTCACTTCAATATTTTATTTTTTCCATAAAAAATTGTTTTTTTTTTTGTACGAATGAAAATTCGAAGTGATTGGTTATTGGAATGTCTGAGGAATTAATTTTAATCGGTGAAAATTCGAGGCGCCGGATGATTTGACCTGAATTTTCATGACTTGCACATAAAAATTGTTCTGTTGAACAATGCGAATATTCGAATGGCCAATTTCCCGTCTGGGCTTGGGGTTATATATCTGTATTCTTATTCCACTTGACTGAATGAAATTGTCTCCAACAATAGTCCGACTCCAATTGTCGAGGAGGCCTTCGGCTTATGGTTCCTGGAAAGATCTCAAGAGCCGGATATCCTCCAGATGAAGTGACCGGTAAGTTGTCAGTGTTTCTGAAATTAGAAGGTAAAATAAAGGTGAAACTGAATTATCGAAGGAATGAATGAACGAAAATTGCAAAAATACCAGGTCGTCTGGTGGATTCTCCACTTCCGTATCCCGAAGGGATGTCTGATAATGAACGCCTCAATGGAGGAAATCGTAAAAACAACGCCATGTTCCTGCCCCACAGTCGTAAATTCTTTTTCCTCTCTTTGCCATTTTTCTTCTCTTTTCAGTTTCTTTTCTTCCGTTCCCCTCGCAGTCGACAATTTCCGTCGTTGCGTAAGTCTTTCGACGAGAATTTCAAAATAATGATCATTGTGATTATTTTGATGCCTCCAGGTCGCATCAGGTGGTTGTAGGAAATTTTACGGAACTCTCACGTAATTTTTTCTTAAGTCACGGGAGTTTTCCGCGGTTTTCCATCATTTTTAGCGAAATTATTACATGAACAATTTCGAGTCGATTCGGTAATCGGTAATCGACCTGGTAAAAAAAAAATTGTAATTGAAATATTTTTTACAAATTTTGGAAAAATCTTTGGAAAACTTTTCAGAATTTTTTTTTTATGAAATAAAAAAAATGGAAGACAAAAGAATTTTTTTTTGGGAAATGTTTTGAAAAATTTTTCAAAAATTTGGATACGAACATTTTTTTATAATTTCGATGCCGTTTTTTTCGAGAATATTGAAAAATCGAAAAAGTAAAAAAACAACAGTATAATTAAAATAAAAAATGATATTCATAAAAATTTCTAGAAAATGAAAAAAAAATTTCCGAAACGAATTTTTGAAAAACTTTTCAAAACATTTCCCAAAAATACCATTGTTTTGTTTTTTTTTGTTTCAAAATTCATAAAAAATATTGCGATTACAATTTTTTTTTACCCGGGGAACTGGAAGTTCTGTAATTATTACTGAATATTTCTTTCCGTGTGGTCTTCAGGGAGATGATCCAACAGAATTAAACTCCCGAGGGATTTATTGCTATTCCAATGGTAAAAAGATGGATTCAAGTTGGTAATAGTAATATCGTAACGGCAATTCGCTACTTAATGGTCTATCCTCACGTCGTACATACGTTGTAACTCGTAAATAATCATTTTGCCCACAAGAAACTACCAACCGCACCCCTGGAGGCTGCTGAGACATTCTCATCAATGAGTTTAATGATTCACTGGTCAATTTGTTATTATACATCAAATACCTTTCCGCGGGGCTATTTTCGATTTAAACTAGGAAAAGTGGAAAACGAAAGGCCGGGAAATTATTACTGTCCTTTTCATTGATGTCTATTCCCGATGTCTATTTTTTAATATATATATATT